>NC_045541.1:75832778-76132778 GCF_009769535.1 Thamnophis elegans | reverse complement strand
TCCCAGGACCAAATCCCACCTGGTTTCATTGCTCAGATGATAACCCAATGCCTTTCTTTCTCTGCTTAGCATGATTGGCTACAAATTGGGTAATTTAAGAGGAGGGGATCTAATACAGGTAGTCCTCGACTTACAACCATTTGTTTAGTGACCATTTTAAGTTACAATGGCACTGAAAAAAGTGACCTTATGACCGTTTTTCACACTTGCAACTATTGCAGCATCCCCATGACCATGCAATCAAAATTCAGGCACTTGGCAACTGGTATGTATTTATGACAGTCTCACTGTCCCAGAGTAACATGATCCCCATTTGTAACCTTTCTATATAGCTTCCAACAAGCAAAGTCAATGGGGGAAGCCACATTCTCATAAGGACCACACAATTCGCTTAATAACTGGCAAAAAAAGATCGTAAAATGGGGCGTACTTAACTCCCTTGCTTAGCAGTAGAAATTTTGGGTTTGATTGTCATAAGTCAAGGACTACCTGTATTTAAACCATCAGAAGCAGCATCATGTCCATATGCAAGCAGGTCAGAGGAAATGGAGAAACTTGTAAATATCTCTTATCCTTCCAAGATCCAAGGCTGGAAAGAGCCAGGATGGGGTTGATGGTAGTGGATGGTCAGCTAAGTAAGGGTAGTCTGTCTCAAAAGCAAAACCTGCCCTTTTTAGTAAGAGACCTACAAGTCAGATTGCATTCAGCTTTGGTACAGTTTTCCTTGTTTAAGAAAACAGAAGCTTAAATGTTCGGGTTGTTTTTTTTTAAATCAGTGCTTTCAGGCCACGAAGAGCTATAAGCATAGAGTACATTTTCCAGTTGCTGAATGATTGTGGGGGGGGGGGGCCAAGGGGCAGCAGCAGCAGGGGACACAGGACAGGGGGTCGCAGTGGTGGAAGCAGCCCTCCATCACAGTCCCAGGTTCTTATGTGGCCCCTTGGGAAAATTAATTGCCCAGCCCTGCATTACAGGAAGATGAAATCTAGTCCCCAATTTTGTCTATCACACCTAAAGTCCATTTTAAGTGGAGGCTTGTTAAACTGATATTGTAAAACCCGTGGGCCACACGGCCCACTATTGTGCCATGAGCCAATTGGAACCAGGCCATGGAAGCAGCACGAGCAATGAGCGAGGGTGTGCACACGTGCTCCATTTGCATAAACGGCATGCAAGCGCTTGCACAAATAAAGCTGCAAATGCACACTTGCCAGCTTCTCAGGTGCCTCCCACCCAAAGGCTCCCAGAGCCAGAAAATTTGGGGAACTCTGGTGTACGAAATTGGAAGTTTATTTTCTACTGTTTGCTAGATAATAATACTTTAAAGCAGGATAGTGGGGACCTGGGCCTGGTTATAGCTGAAGTTTAGCTCCCATTATCCCTCATTCCGCCAAGGTGTCTAGGGCTGTGTTTATAACACCTCTTGTAATAAAATATCCAGGAACTACTCATATCTTCTATGTACAACTACTATTATCAAAGCCTTATGAAGTAGCTTCTCTGTGCCCAGATTGTGTTACGCTGTATGCAAAATTAGGCAGACTTTAACTTGCCCACTCATAATCGTAATATATTATTTTGTCTGCCATTTATATTTATTTATTATTGTTGTTGTTTTTAATGCTAGTCTGTGACCATAATCAAAATTGATTGTCTTAAGACTCCTGGGAACGCTTGCAATAGTTGCAGGGCTCCCAAAGGCTAATCTTCAGCAAACCTGACCTAGCCTTGCTCCATTAACTCCAACTGATTATCTGTAAAAGAAGATTGGCTCACTCAGACAAAATACCTACATTGTGATACACTGATCGGACTTCTAGGGAAGCTGCTTTGAATCCTTTATTGGTTTCACAGTTTGACTTTTCTAATGGCTGTGAGTTTTATTGTACATTTCCCCCCCATTTTTTTTTTCTGTTAGTCACTATTTCTAGACATGAAGCCACTTACTGTGCTTTTGGATCTCAAGAATATGTTTGGACTATGAATGCCTGAAAATCTTACTTGTACTGAACTGAATTAAAGGTAGTTCTCGACACTGCATTTAGTTTAGTGCCCATTCAAAGTTACAACGGCACTGAAAAAAGTGATGTGACCATCTTTCACACTTACAACTCTTGAAGCATCCCTGTGGTCATGTGATCAAAATTCAGATGCTTGGCAACCGGTTCAGATTTATGACGGCTGCAGTGTCCTGGGGTCATGTGATCCCCGTTTGCAACTTTCTGATGAGCAAAGTCAACAGGGATGTCAGATTCGCTGAACAACCATGTTACAAATTTAACAACTGCAATGATTCGCTTAAGGACTGTAGCTAGAAAGATCGTAAATTGGAGTAAAATTCACTTAACGAACTAACAACAAAAATTTTGGGTTCAATTGTGGTCGTAAGTAGAGGACTACCTGCATGTTGTAACGTTGAAATTTAATATTAAGTCTTAATATTTTTTGTTTGGGTTTCCCACAGAAATATTTATTTCATAAAATGTGAAAAGTAATGAGAACTTGTAATGAGAAATCAAGTCTTTCTGTAACTTGTGTAAGCTCGTTAAAGTACAACTTTTGTCAATAATACGTACGGAAATAAATTGACATTGCATTAAATCTAAGAAGTATGTCTTTTTTTTATTTGAAATGATCCATGAAATAACATTGACAGAAATGATGTTGCCTAGTGATTTATCCTTTGTGGTTGTCATTTATCCAAGATGTTCTACAACAAAAAATACCAGGAAATGAATTATAGATTTTGTTTAACAGATTAAACAGATTTAAAGCCAAGTATTACAATAGCAATAGCAATAGCAGTTAGACTTATATACCGCTTCATAGGGCTTTCAGCCCTCTCTAAGCGGTTTACAGAGTCAGCATATCGCCCCCACAGTCTGGGTCCTCATTTCACCCACCTCGGAAGGATGGAAGGCTGAGTCAACCTTGAGCCGGTGAGATTTGAACCGCTGAACTGCAGATAACAGTCAGCTGAAGTGGCCTGCAGTACTGCACTCTAACCACTGCGCCACCTCGGCTCTTCTAGAATGATAGAATAAAGTTCTCTATTGCTTTTGAGGAAATAAGAAGCCCCAATGTGGAACCTCTTAACAAGAACGGTTTACAAATCTTTTGGAACTTTTTAAAGTAGCGCAGAGTTATTTGCACTCATGCATCGTCCAAAGCAGCTTTTGGAGATCCAGTCTCAAATCCTGCAGAATTTTAGTTTTTACAGCGCATCCACACATCCATTTTACCATGCACTGTTTCTACCCTGGGTAGTAGGAGAAAATCATGTTGGCAAAAATCATAATGTGTCCACATCTTGCTCTTAATGTATCACTGATATAGGGCCATGCCCGGCTGCTACATATACAACTTCACATGTCCCTGTAAGAACAATAATTGGCAATTTTCCCTGGTTCAACATCATCAGCCAGGGTGAAGCCATCACCAATTGCCATGTGGAATGTGTGCCAGGATGATGGTTTAAGATCTCAGCACATTGCATATATGATCTTGGAGCAAGAATTCAAGGAACAGGATTCACTAATGTTCAGCTATGGGGGTGTACATAATAGATACACATAATTTCTCTCAAAATCTTACGGACTGGTCAATTAACCACTGTCATCTCTCTATCAGATGAGAGGTTCTCTTCTGTTTTCCCAGAGAAATCTTTATGTACCTTATTTTTCAGAGTAGAAGACACACCGGAGTAGAAGATGCAGAAAGGTTTTGAAGAGGAAAAAATTTTTAAAAAGTTTTTGCACTCTGCAAACTTCCCCAAAATGGCCCGTTTTTCACGAAAATGGGCCTGGTTTTTTTTTCTCAAAAAAGGGGCATGAATAGCCTTTAGGAGGCTTGTAGAGTGCTCCTGGGGAGTGGGGATGGGGGGTAAAAACGAGCAAAAAATGGCCCATTTTACATCAAAAAAAGCATGGATAGCCTTTATTTAGGAAGCTTATAGAGTGCTGCTGGCGGCTGGTGGGGCAAAAAACGGGCTGTTTTTCGCTCATTTCTGTCCTTCCCAGCCCACAGGTGCTCTTTGAAAGCCTTCTAAAAGCTATGCAAGGCCATTTTGTTGAAGGAGCGGAGTTTTAGGAGGCAAAAAAATGCTGTGTTCAGTGTATAAGACGCACCCAGATTTTCTTCCTTTTTTTTTTTTTTTGAGGTAAAAAGGTGTGTCTTATACTCTAAAAAATATGGTATTTCCAGGCTGTTACTCCTTGAACCAACTTCAGCCTGTCTCAGCAATTGGCTGCCTATAATACAGAGGTTCTGTATTGTAGACATGTCCCCAGCAAAGAGTGTGTGAGGTTTCTTTGCATCATATTGAACAAGGGGATGAAATCTTGTCCGTTTCATAGCAGTATAGCTGATGCTAGAATGGAGATACTACACGAAGGTTCCAATTCATACCAGAAATTCTGTACATTACAGTTGTGACCTGCACTTTTGACTTCATGGTCAAGCTAACATTCCATTTTTCTGGCCAGTTTCCCCTTACTTGATGTCCCTCCAGGTATGTTGGGCTAGAATTCATAATTCCAAACTAGTTTAAGGAAGGCTGCTTTAGACTGCCACTTTAACAAACCTGTCTTTCCACATGGACAGTGCTGGTTCCAAAGGTAGCATTCCCATAGCTGGTGATATAATATTGGCTAGGAACCTCGGTTCTGCTTGGTTTGTTTGGAACTGTGAAAAAAATGAAATGCTTAGTAATATTAGGCCTTTGCAATAATGTTGTGGCATCCTAGGGCAGTCACATGTGGCAGGCTGCCCCCCTATCATCCAAGTTTATGGTGAACTCAAGAGAAGTATCAAGTCACTAGGCTATGCATAGAAAATAAAAGGCAGCGACTCTCTTTCCCATTATCCAGTTCAGATAACCTTACCTTGGCAAGATCATTAGCTCGGTCTCCTAAGAGTTTTTAGTGTGAAGTGCAATCTCCAACATTGGAATAATGCAAGATTATTCTGTTTTAACCCCCCAAATCCAATGGGCTATAGCCCAGTGGTGGGCTGCTGCAAGTTCGGACCAGTTCGAGCGAACCAGTAGTTCTGGTGAGTAGTTGGCCCCGCCCACTTGCCCCTGCCCTATCCTGTCCTATATTTCTGTGTTTTTCAGCTCAGCTGATTCGCGCGGCACAGCGGATCGCTGCACCACAGCTGTTTTACTCACCAGCACTGCAGTCAAAGGTGCGTTTTAGGGCTTAAAATGGGCAGTTTTTGAATGCTAAGTGTGCGTTAGGCAAGCAAGTGCCTAAAGTGTGAGTGCGCACGCAAAACGTGCGATCACCGAACTGGTTGTTAAAACGGTTGCAGCCCAACCCTGCTATAGCCATTATACCTGAATTGCAATAAAATACTACAAACAATGTAAATGCAGAAAAGCACCATGGAATTTTGTATCTACAAGCTTTTTGAAGAAAACGTGCCGTACTACACCTATATTTTTCTGGACATTTACCGTAAGGCTGTGATGGTGAACCTATGGCATGCGTGCCAGTTGCCCCAGGTCAGATCTCCATGGCATTTCTTTCATGAGCTTCTATTTCTCTGCAAATGACGAAACAGAAGCTCATGAAAGAAAAAGATCTTACCTCTTGCCGCGCTGCTGGTGTTAGGCTGCCCCGTCTCCTGCCTTCGGGTCTCCTGTGTATGCACGCCTGTCTACGCATATGTCCCATGCATATCAGCACGTATGTCCCACACATGCATGTACATATGTCCTGTACATGCATGCTAGCATGTCTGCACATGCGTGCATCCATACACATGCACCTTTCAGTTTGGGCATGCACATGGGCGCATTTTGGGCACTCACTGTGTAAAAAGCTTCACCATCACTGCCTTAAGGGCAACTCAAAATTTCATCATGCAGCATTCATCATGTTGTTGAAATAACAAGATTAACTTTGGTATTTAAATAATTAAGCCAGAACACTGACATTATTGGCAAATATTCCAACCTCACCTTTGGGTAACAGAAGCTCTGTTTCAAATCGATGGGCACAAATTCCACAAGTTTTAATGTCTTCTTTGAACCTGGAAGGAGGTTGGATGAGAAACAGGACCAAGCATCACTAAACAGATTGGCCTCTAGTGTGGTAGGTACTACTAAGGTATCAGACTAAGGACAAGATCAAAGTTCAAATCATTATACAAGCATGGAATTTACTAATTGATTTAGGCTAGTTACACCAGGTATTTCACTAAGATAAAGGATGGGATAAAATGAGAGACCCTGATGTACCTCACCTTGAACTTTAAAAAAAGGCATTAAAATAATTCTTAAAATGTGGATGGGTTTGTTTGGGGTCAAGTTTGCTTCGGTTACCAACAGTGATTTTTGCTAATGCCTTAAAGATGAACATTTGAAAAACTATAGAAGTACAAAGGGATATTTAAAATCCCCCTGCTGTAATTGGGGGGGGGGGAGAATGCAAAAATGCATGGAAAGGAATTGCCTTTTGAGCAATGATCCACTATTCTTTCCTATTGCTATTCCAGGATAAGTAGAAAGCCCTCAGAAATAATGTCCATTAGTCTTAATTGTAGACACCAATTTTGTGGTATGGTGATGGACAGAACAGGAAATATTTAGTTTAAATCCCCAGTGCAGCTTTGAGCCAAGGTGGCGCAGTGATTAAATGCAGCACTGCAGGCTACTGCTAGATCAGCAGGTCAGCGGTTCAAATCTCACCTGCTCAGGGTTGACTCAGCCTTCCATCCTTCCGAGGTGGGTAAAATGAGGACCCAGATTGTTGGGGGCAATATGCTGACTCTCTGTAAACCGCTTAGAGAGGCCTGAAAGGCCTATGAAGCGGTATATAAGTCTACTGCTATTGCTATTGCTCCTGTGGACTCCTTGAGAAAGGCACAGATTTCAGGCTGACTTCTCAAGAAGATTGCTTTGGAGACCTTGTGTTAGTAATATAACATCTCCAAATTTCATTTGAATAAGAATATGAAAACATTAAGCTCTTAGCTTGACTATAAATATATTCTCTAGTTTAGGTTTAATGAGGTTAAAAAAAAGAATGATGAATCCCTCTCTATAAGCTGAAGAAAAAAACCTTACATAATAGCCATCCTGCAGAACAGCTTTTTCTAATCTAGTGCCTTCCACATTCCCTAATCTCCAGTCTAGTTTGGGCTGTGTTGGCTGGGAACCATGGGAGAGGAAACCTAAAACATTTCAAAGGAAGCAGATTCAGGGAGATTGATACATACACCAAATGACTATAAAAGTGGTAAAAGTGAAACCCTCAGTAACCTTATCAGAAGAAATGCTTAAATAAAAACAAGCGCCTTATTTGAAATATTTAGAGGGTACAGAGCCATCCCTCAGTTAAACTTAAGAAACAAGGATTCATAGCCAAGGATCTCAGCTAAGGATCTGCTTTGGAAAGAGAAATGTTATAGTCAGTGTATATTTTCTGGATAAAGGCCAATATAGAGGTAACAAAATAATTTAAACTGCAAACTCTGGAAAAAAAACTTTACAGTCTTGGTCTTGCTGGGGCACAGCATGAAATACATACACAGGCATCTTATCTTCCAGATCTGGCCAGACAAATTCAGCAGGACATCCAACTGTCCGACAAGGAGCCTTTATGCAAAGATGGAGCCCAGGCCATTCCTCCAGCAGTTTTTGGTTGATGGAGATGATCGCTATAATAAAGTCCCAGGCTAACTGGAATCCTGTAAAAGGCAACAGGGAGAGTGGTCTTAAGAAACGTTCAGAGCAGCCAGCCTTCTCCGACTTAGTGAATCCCAAATGGGTCTCATTTCAACTCCCATAGGCATCATCTAGTCCAGCCAAAGGCTGTGAGTTTGGGAGGGGGAGCTGATATTTCATGCTGTTGGAGAGCCCCAAACTGCAAAAGGCTATAGCAATAGCAGTTAGACTTATATACCGCTTCATAGGACTTTCATCCCTCTCTAAACGGTTTACAGAGTCAGCATATTGCCCCCAACAATCCAGGTCCTCATTTTACCCACCTCAGAAGGATGGAAGGCTGAGTCAACCCTGAGCCGGTGAGATTTGAACCGCTGAACTGCTGAACTGCAGTCAGCTGAAATAGCCTGCAGTGCTGCATTTAACCACTGCGCCACCTCGGCTCAATAGGCTGGCCTGAACTTTAAAGGATGCTTTAAAGCAGATGCGATTTTGCTGATTAAACAACTGATGTGCATAAAGATGCTTTTCAAAAGGCAAATGGACTTACTTGGGTTTTTTTTTTCCTTGAAAACGTTTCTGAAGAACTGAGGAAGCTTTTTGGATGAGAAGTGAAACGTTTTCCAGGAGGAAAAAAAACAAAACAAGAAAGTCCAGTTCCCTTTTGAAACCTTTGGGACATGACTTGGGTGACTGAGAACCTCCATAGACACACTGCACATAGACTTTATCTTGGTCCCTTGTGTGGCAACAGGAGCTCTTGTTTCATCGCTGTTGAGAAGAATGACTGAAAGAAAACAATAAATCCGTTCTCTAAAGTTGGTTCTTCCGTTGCACTGTTTGGTTTAGGAGAGGGATGAAGCAGGTCTCTAATCTACCACTATTTGTCAGTGAGTCCTTCTCCCATATTCAGCATCAGTGGGATTTGCCTGTATGAGAAACGGACTTCTTTTATCTGGCATCCAGAGGTGGGGCTGATCATTCGTCATATGCCAAGCCACTCCAAGAGTCAAGACTGTCAAATGGCTTCCTTCAACTGAGACCCCAGGAGCAATTTTATTAACAACTAGCTGACAACCTGGTGCTTTATTTATCCCAACCCTCCTTCCATGAATATCATCGCAATTTCGAATGTTGGATTTTGTCCCTTACCAGAGAGAGCCCCCTTGTGGAGTTCTGTGAAGCTGTTACCATGGCAACTCCACAGCGCTGTACAGTAAAATCCATTTTACAGTAGTACGGTAGAAGTCATTTAAAGGCACAGCAGGCTGTATCTTAACAGAACACACATCCTGAGGGATGTTAGGCTGTCTTACCTCCACAGTATTTGTTTCCAGAGAGTAAGTCATCTGTGTACAAAGTTTGGTTGAAATAGCTAAAACGCATCTTTTTCCCTCAAAAAAGGGTGAAAATCTGGGTGCATCTTATACACTGAATACAGAATTTTTGGCCTCCCGAAACCCCGCCCCCTTCACAGAAATGGGCGTGCATAGCCTTTAGGAGGTTTCCAGAGTGCTCCTGAAGGCTGAAGGGCAAAAATGAGCAGAAAAATGGGTCTTTTTTGCTCATTTTTGCCCCCCAGGCCCCAGGAGCACTCTATAAGCCTCCAGAGGCTATGCATGCCCTTTTTTGACAAACAATGGGCCCATTTTCACAAAAAAAAGGACTGTTTTTGCTCATTTTTGCTCCCCAGTCCCCAGGATCACTCTACAAGCCTCCTAAGGGCTTATCATGCCCTTTTTCTGACAAAAATCGGGCTGGTTTTGCCAAAAACAGGCCGGTTTTGCCAAAAATGGGCCGGTTTTGCTAAAAACAGGCCGGTTTTGGGAGGTCTGCAGAATGTAAAACCTTTTTTTTTTTTTTAATTGCCTCTTCAAAACCTTGGTGCATCTTAGACTCTGGTGCATCTTATATTCCAAAAAATATGATATATATAAATTACATAGATTCCAGCCTTAGATACAGGTAGTCCTTGACTTACAATATAGTTCATTTAGTGACCATTTAGTGCTGTTGAAGTTACAACAGCATGGAAAAAGTGACTTAAGACTGTTTTTCACATTTACAACCATTTCAACATCCCCATGGTCATGTGATCAAAATCCAGACACCCGGCAACTGACTCATAGTTATGACATTTAGTGTCCTGGGGTCATGTTATCCCCTTTGGCAACCTTCTGACAAGCAAAGTCAACGAGGAAGCCAGATTCATTTATCAACCACGTTACTAACTTAACATCTGCAGTGATTCACTTAACAACCATGGCAAGAAAAGTCGCAAAATGGAGTAAAACTCACTTAACAAATGTTTCACTTCCCAACATAAATTTTGGATTATTGTGGTAGTAAGTTGAGGACTACCTGTACACTGTTTTGTTCTATATCATTCACATGACATTTGAACCAAAAAAGCAATCAATGCCTCTGTACATACCAGTCCTCTCTCCTGGCTTTCTACACCTGAGCTCAATGTAGCTGTAACCCTTTTGGTTATTTGCTTTGATCAGTAAAGGTGTGCCACTACATATGAGCAGGCAGATGGCTTTAGCAACCCAGTGAGTTGAAAAGAAGGAACAAGCTTTCACCATGAGTCTGGGAAGAAAGGCAGGAAGGGAGGGGAGAAACAGTCAATAATTTCAGATCCTACTTGAAGATGTTTTCTTTTTCCCCAGCATTATTTGTGCTGCAAATTGGGCCTAGGTAGTTGCAACAATAATAAATTCAAAAATGGATTAAACAGCCCATATTCTAGAGAGTCCCTAATGCTTAAAACTGGTGGGGTGCAGTTATTAATGATGGCTTAGGACTTGAGAGGTCAGATTCAAGCTCACACTCAGCATGGAAGCTCCTGGAAGAATTCTGGTGTAGTCACTAATGCCTAGTTTTGAGAAGAAAACCTAGGTAGAAATGTTCCATAGGTGGCTTTGAGTTCTGGAAACGAAGGAGGGTTACTGTGTGATGAAGGCTATTATATCTTTCAGAAACATGCTGCAATCAATTCCCAGACTTGAGGCTTCTTACCTGCAATCGGGTTGCCGAATTAAGTAGCTTGATTACAACCATTGGTGGGATTCAGCCAATTCACACTATTTCGGGAGAATCGATTGTTAACTTTCTGAGCAGTTTGGTGAACTGGTTGTTGGAAGAAATCATTAGGACAGAGAACCAGTTGTTAAATTATTTGCATTCCACCACTGGTTAACTGCATGCTCCACTGTTGTATTTGCAAAATCATCATAAATTTAAAGATCGGCAGTTCAGCAGTTCGAATCCCTAGTATACGTCTCCTGTGTGAGCTAGATGGACTAGATGATCTCTAAGGTCCCTTCCAACTCTGTTACTTTTCTGCAGATTAGAGTGGCTCTCCATTTGACAGCCTGCAGAAAAATACTCTAACAGAGGATTAGGACAGATTACTTTAAAGACAACAGAGTATCAGTCAAACTATCAACCCCCAGCAAAACCCTCACAGTTTTGTAAGATAAAAGTGGCAAATTATCAAAAATTGTCCAGTAAATAGTGGTGGCCGCATCCTTATATTTGACCCCTGCTTGTGCAAATCAACTGGCCCACATTCAAAGAGGCCCTCAATTGTAGATATTGGCCACATGATGGCTTGTTATTATCTATGACACTTAGTAAATACTATTCAATACCTTTGGAAGAAGCCCTCTGGGATCTCAGGAGAAAAGTACAAGCGAATATGCAAGTCCTCTTTTTGATCTTCTCCCCACCTTGCTGAAACCTCCTGGCTTTGATTGAGATAGTTGGGAAATAAGTAGTGTGTGTCCTTCTCCAGGTTTGGCAGCGTTTCCCATGGCTCCCCAGGTATAAATGTTCTGGCTCTGGGATTAAGTCCTTCTACATTTCTGATCTCCAGGCAGATCTCAAAGTGCTCAAGTAGGCTGAAGAGTTTCCCCTTCTGGAATCTGCTTCCCACCATTTCCTCAAAGATGTCTACCATGTTGTCTAAAGAAAGCTGCTGTTTAAGCAAAGCTCTCATGGCTTTCTGGCATAGGATGGCTTTGGATTTAAACGTCAATGCCCAATTGGCCCGGTCTCGGATGGTGGCACGTTCTCCTATCAAGATGTCCACAGAAATGCTCTCCAGCTGTTGCATTAGACCATACCTCACAAGAGTCTACAAAAACATAAAAACATTTGCCTAAGTAGGCTCACAATTTTGCTAGTGGAGTTGACTGAAGATACCGTAAATCAAGACTCTTGGTAAACCTCTTGGTGTCTTGTAGTAGATTGTTTTCTGATTCCTAAAATGTTTAATCATTCCAACAATAAAACCATTCAACTCCTGTCCTACCTCCTTTTTAAACAAGTTTATAAATTGAAATCTCAACTCAGAAACAAAAATAATTGGGCTACTCTTCCATTCTCCCTGTACTCCCACCCTCAGACCACGCTTTTGTATCTGACCCTTGGGGTTGGAACAGGACACGAACCTGTCCCACAGGTCTAACTCATGCCCTAGAATAGTCCATTGCCTTTTAATACTTGATGGAAGTGGAAAGTAAAGGAAACATGGTGTCTAACTAAGTTAAGCTGAAACACATAAAGAATGTTCAAAAGTTCTCAGTAAGTGGTAAGGGCATATAGTTAAATTAATACATATGCTCAGCTATTCATTCTTGCAACATAATCTGGAATCATATTTTGAATTCCTGAACTGGATGGCTGCACCATTTAGCTGATGCTTCTGGATAGAATATCCACTTCTATTCTGACCAGCTGATTATTACAAACCATTGATTTTCTGCAGCGAGATACAGTCAGAATGCCAAGTGACTATCCATATTTCAAAATTATGAACCCCAAGCACTGATCTTGTTTAGATAAAGATACTGGGTAGGAACTTAATACATTGCACTTATACAACTTGACTTCCATCTGCCGCTACTACTTCACATTATATTTTATTCTGTTCTGGGAGGGGGGGGTCTCTCAACCTCAGATAGCTTGTCAGAAAGCCAAGGAAGAAGAGTAGAGCAGGAAAAATAGGATCCCCCGCCTCCCGACCCCCAAATGGAAGCATTTTTCTATGTGAAAGTCACCTCATGGGCATTTTGGTTTTAATGCAATTCTCACTTATTTTCCTTATAAAATAATTACAGGAAAATAGGATAAAAGCATTTACCAATATACCATTGGTTTAAATACAGAAAAAAAAATGTAGAGGCTGTTCATGAATGACCCCGCCTCTTTCCCAAAAACCAGCACTTTTCATTCATATCAATAATAATCTTTGCTGAATGGGACTTGGGAGAAAACATAAGGGGAAGTTTGGCCAGCTACTGTTGAGTCTATGGAAGATTGTTTATGCCATTATTTTAAAGGTTTAAATTTGTTTTGGGGTTTTGTTTTGACTTTGTAAAGGTAAAGGTAAATGTAAAGGTTCCCCCTCGCGCATATGTGCTAGCTGTTCCCAACTCTAGGGGGCAGAGCTCATCTCCGTTTCAAAGCCAAAGACCCAGCGCTGTCCGAAGACATCTCCGTGGTCATGTGGCTGGCATGACTAAATGCCAAAGGTGCATGGAACACTGTTACCTTCCCACCAAAGGTGGTTCCTATTTTTCTACTGGCATTTTTACATGCTTTTAGACTGCTAGATTGGCAGAAGCTGGGACAAATAATGGGAGCTCACTCTGTTACCTGGCGCTAGGGATTCAAACCGCCAAACTGCCGACCTTTCTGATCAACAAGCTCAGCGTCTTAGCCACTGAGCCACCGCATCCAATTGACTTTGTAGCACCCCCGCACACGGGAGAACCATTTTTAAAAAACCTACGGTCTCTAGAAATTTGGCTTCTAGCTAACTTCAGAGAAGCAATGCCCCCCTGATGCTAAGGTGGAATCAAGGAGGTACTCACTTTGAAGAGAGTGATCAGAATAGTTGGACGTAAGAACACTGTGTCCTTCAGCTGCTTGATCTTTTCATACCATACAATTAATCCAATGCGATGAAGGTATCTCAAAATATCCCGCAGAAGCTCTCTATCCAAATGATATTGCCGGAAGAGCTTGCTGTGTAAAAGATTGAAATTCACCATCCCTAAAATATGAGAAGAGCACTTGTTGAGGGCTGCTGCGAGAATGAAAAGTCTCCGGCAGTCAACCAACAGTATGTTCTATGCTTCAAGCTACATGTATTCTTCAAAGTACGACCATAATTGAGCCCAAAATGTGTGTTGTTAAGTGAGACCATTGTTAAATGAATTATGTCCCATTTTATGAGTTTTCTTGCCCCAGTTCTTAAGTGAATCACCGGTGTTGTTAAGTTAGTAACATGGTTCTTAAGTGAATCTGGCTTCCCCATTGACTTTGCTTGTCAGAAGGACGGAAAAGGTGGTTGCAAGATCCCAATCAATTAAAACATTGATTTGTGCGGATTTTTATGTTTTTAAATAAATACTTGCCCATAAATAATCAGGAAACATAGGACCCAAATAAACTTAGCTTGCACAAAGAGGAGGCATACCTGAGAGACTGCCTCTTGCCATTTACCTCCCAACGACCAATAAGATCACACAGGTTGGGCCTCCTCCGGGTGACGTCGACCGGACAATGCCGGCTGGCGGCTCCCCGAGGGACGGCCTTCTCTGTAGCTGCACCGGCCTTGTGGAACGAGCTACCTGCTGAGATCCGGACCCTCACCACGCTCCCGGCCTTCCGTAAAGCAACCAAGACCTGGCTGTTTCGGCAGGCCTGTGGCTGTTGATTATTCCAGCCCCATTTGATGAAACGGATGTTGTGTTGATTTTAATTCTGTAATTTTAAATGTTTTAAATGTTTTTACTTGTTGTGAGCCGCCCAGAGTCCCTAGGGAGTGGGTGGCATACAAATTCCATTAAAGTAAAGTAAAGCATCCATCAATGGCTCTAGATACCCAAATGAACTCAGAGTTTTAATTTAGGCCCAAACAAACAGTTTAGGAACTATGCCCCAAATGATTGTTCTGAAGTAGTTGTGGGTATAGAGCTATGGCAAAATACGCATGTTCCATTGCATGTATTCGCAAAGGGATTGCCCCACTTAACAACAACACAGTAGAGAAAAGAAAGAGGAAATTATAAAATGCCACTAATAATATTTACTTGCCATGTTCGGTGAGCTCTTCGTTAATTTGCATCATATCCACAATTGCTGCTTCTACTTGTTTATAGATAGGGGGGAGCACTTGGATGACATTGGGGAAGAACTCTTCGTTCTTGACGTGCTCCAAAATGATTTCTTCCAGTTTTTTAATATCCAGGTAATCCATGCAGTTGACAGGAACAAGATCTAGAATCTAGAACAGAAAATGCAGAGACAAAGAGAACTTCAAACAAGCAAGCAGAGCAGAGGGGAATTACTAACATACTGCTTGAGGTCTAGCTTTTGTGGAAGTTGAGTGGAGAACGGAGTGGAATAGGAGATGTCGTACATGTTTATGTATAGCATTGACCAAATTAGAGCAACTGTAAAATGTCTCCCTCTCTCCTAAAAGTAGGAGTCATCTGATTGGCTAGAGATTTGAGCCAAAAACAAGGAACCATGCTATCGCTGCTTTAGATTGCTTCCTAAGATGTTTGGGCAATTGCATGCCTGCAGTTTCAGGGTCGAGATCATTGTATATGACAGCATTCCTTACTGTAAGGGTGCAATTTTCCATTTCTTTCACTCGAGTCCACTGGTCTTCATAGAACTCCGATTCCTCATTGTCTTCCAGGTTAGCAATAAGGTGAGTTAGGTTGGTCTGTCTCTCCTCCAGCATGGCCTGTATCTTGGACATGATATCCTTTTTCTTTTCTTCAACCTCCTCTTCTGAACAAGCGTCCACGTGAGTCCCTACAGGAAGGACTACAGAATTTGGCACTTGCATAAAGAGGTTGCTAATCCAAAATCCAACAAGATCCTTGAAGGAGTCGCTGGTACGCTGATACCTATGAAAAGAAAAGGGACGGATCACTGAGCCAACTGACCTGCCAATGTATTCATAAACTAGCTCATTTAAATGCAAATATTTTCAATACAGATAGTCCTCCATTTACGACCACAATTGAACCTAAACATCTGTTGCTAAATAAGACATTGGTTAAGTGATTTGTGCCCCAGTTTACCACCTTTCTTGCCACCGTTGTTAAATGAATCGCTTCAGGTGTTTAGTTAGGAACACGGCTGTTAAGTGAACCTGGCTCCCCCATTGATTTTGTTTGGCAGAAGGTCACAAAAGGGGATCACATGATCCCAGGCAAATGCAACCGTCATAAATATGAGACAGTTGCCAACCATTTGAATTTTGATTACCTGACCATGCAGATTCTGCAACAGTCATAAGTGTGGAAAAATGTCATAACTCACTTTTGTTCAGTGCCGTTGTAACTTTGAATGGTCACTAAGCAAACTGTTATAAATCGAGGACTACCTGTAGTCCCAATCATCATGTAATACTGGCAGCTCACCTGGAGTTTCTTTTTCTTCCTCAACTTCCTCATTAAATTATATACTATTATTTGTAAAATAATGCAGAGCTCCTTAAGTAAAAATCCAAAGCAAGGAATACACTAGCTTAAACTGCCATCTGCCAGGCTTTACCCATCAGTGACACTACAAGCAGTTCATTTCTCCTGAAATAAAAAAGGCTGAACCAGAGTAGCAAACATATGATCTCGGCATACTGCAAAATGAATTGAAGTGTAACATTATTTTATATAGCCATCGTTGGAGGCAAAAGACAAACCAACAAAAACGAACCCTTTAAAAAAGATGTGCAAGAAAGTATCAAGTATCCGTAACTAAATATGAGAAATACATTCTGTGTATGCTCAATTGCTTTTCAACTTTAGACAGAAACAATAGGGAATCGATCTTTCAATTGCTATATTTAGCTTGCTGAGAATTCAGCTCAGATATCTGTTCGGACCCCCCTTGTCCTAAACCAAAGCACGCTAAGGCAAAGATACTTCAAGGATTTATTAACACACAGACTAGACCTTGGCAGCAATCCAGCACAGACTAACCTTGGCAGCAATCCAGCCTGCCAAGCTAGCCACGAGAGTTCTCCAGCTCTAGTAAATATGTTGACTCCTGCGACGAGCGTGTGGAAAGTCATTCCTTTTATAGTCTTGAGAGGAGCCTAATTACCACCAGCTGAGTTCAATTATCTCCTGTAACTGCGTAACTGTTCTTTACGCCTATTAGCCCTCCGTTGCCGGGCATCCAGGACCAACTCCCTTGTCTCCTCCCCACTGCTCCAAGGCTCAGGCGCCTCCTGGTGGCCAACCAGCCTCTCTGAGCCCTGCTCAGAGTCAGAACCCTATGCAGGGTCCTCCACATCCTCAAGAGCCAACTCATAGGGCCCCTCGCTGTCAGAGTCTGGTGGCAGCTCCAACGGCTCCTGCTGGGCCACAACACATATCCATTGTTGAAAATTCAAAACTCTGGGCAGGACTGATTAAAAGGATACTTTTTGGGGGGGTGGTAAAGTTCCTTCTGGGTCAAAAAACCTTACAAGAATTAATTTTAGTACAGAAAGTGTCTATTTTCTTCAGAAACCGTGCAGTGCAACCTTATGCTGGTTTATTGGAAGTGATTTCAGTTGGACTGGAATAACATTTAGCCTGAGATGCCCCACTAATCAGATAGCAATGAAGTAGGAGAAAAACAGTGATTGTTGCCTCTATAATATCACCCCCAAGAGTCAAAGTTTTAAGCATTTAAATGTGACTCATTTAGAACTAGGTGTGAGTATTTAGATCTGTCTGTTCCACTTAAAATAAAGGGAACTGTCACTGAAAAACATTTCACACTTCTTGGCATTAGGGTCAGGATGTGGATGAGCCTGCTTGAAGGTGTCAAGAATATAAATATGGTTGCTGTTCAGCCTTGATTATATTGCATCCTATCTTTGTGTTTTAAAAAATGTATTGTTTATTTTTTGTTGTGCGTCCTAAAACCCACACTAGCTATCCTGAATTACAACTTGGGTGACCATTTAAATCTCATCCATAAATAAGTACAACACATGTTCGCAAAGAAAGCCAGAGAACACTTACTGGTGAAGGTTAATGACCAAGATGACAAGGGCTTGTGAAGTAATGAACATATGGTGGGTCACATAGTATTCCAGCTGGCCAGCAAAATCCCAAAAGAGAAAGGTGAAGCCTTGGATATGGAACTCGCTTATCTCAATCCCAATGGTGCGTTCTTCCATGGATAGATGAACAACTTGTCTCTGCTTTAAGCTTTTGCACACTGTAGACTTTCCTGCTAAGGATGTCCCCAAAAACATTGTCTTGACACGCTTGTCTTCCTCAGCTTGGCCGTTCTGTAGCTGGTTGAAGTAACTGACGATCTGCTTGATACCCCCTGCGCATACTTCATCTGGGGGTTCCCTCAGTGAGTTCCCACTTACTTTGAACATCTTCAGGGACAGCTCTGTGAACATCTCTTTGGGGAGCTGATGCAAAAAATTGTTTTGCACGTAGAATTCTTGCAAGTTTTTCAACTCCAAGACTACTTGAGGGATGGCTTGAAATGCATTTGTAGACAAGTTCAGATACTGGAGAGAGTCCCGGCAGGAACGTAAATCCTTAGGAAGGCTGTCTAAATGGTTGTTGTTAAGTCGAAGATGTTTTAACTTAGGGAGAGAACAGAAGATCCCCTCTGGGATACCTCGGATTTGATTTTGATTGAGCTCGAGCTTCTCCAGATGGATCAGGTTCTGGATTTCCACTGGGAAATCTGTCAGAGCATTTTTCGACAAAATCAATTTTTTCAGGTTGTAAAGGCTTGAAATCCCAGTGACATGTTTCAGTTTGTTCCGGTCCAAATTCAGGATCTCTATACTGTTATTTTGTAGCACTTCAAGCGGAAGAACTCGGAGTCTTAATCTGGAAAGGATAACTTCGTTGACTTCTTGCCCTGGGGAACGAAGAACACAAGATGATGTCATTAAGGGAGAAAAAAGATTGAAGGGTCCTTGGTGCTTTCCAAACTTGGTTGTTTTCTTGCAAACGTTTCATTACCCAAACTAGGTAACTTCATCAGTGTTGGTGGCAGAAAAAAGACTGAAACATGCTTATTATTAAAAAAAAAGCTCTGTATTAGGGAAGCCCATTTGGATGATGTAGTGACAGTGGAGGAGGGGGAAAGTGGTTAAATTTTCAAGTTTTCTAAAATACGTGATGAAGCCAAATGTTACACAGAGCAAGCAAGCAAAGGGAAGGGGAAAGCAGAAATAGTAGGAAGAAGAGCAAGAGGACAGTGCAGTATTGGAAAAATGTATTATATATAGCTTCAAACAGAATGAGGGGAAAGCTGCAGATAGAGATAATTTCATATTACTCAGGACTGTCCCCAAAATTGGAGGAATAACATTAATAAAAATGGCTGATGCTACCCAGTTTAAAAATAGAACATCTACCTTCAATGCAAGCCATTTTCTCAACAAAACACATTCTTTCTAAAAAATAAATAAAATAATAATAACAATTTAGATTATTTCTGTATAACAACACTGAAAATAATTTATTCTGTGCTATAGACATGGAAATAATATCCCAGTTCTGACAGTGCAATCCAAAATAGTATATTAAGGAATAAATTCTATGTGGTTAGTTGGCCATCTCACAATTGCATAAAATGTGAGGCAAAGGATTAACTTTGCTGAGATTCATACAATCTTGTACCATAATTTGGCAGCCTGATTTCAAGAATGCAGGTCGATGATAAGTAAGTTATGAGTGGGTCCGATTGTTGAACAGCTAATTAAAGTTCATGATTTATGGCTTAGCAACTTGCATGAATCCAACTGGAAAAAAAATCAATTAAAAAAAAAGTTGCCAAAAAGTTGCTACAGCCCAGCCTGTAAAAAGAAGGGATGGGCAACCCCTGGATCACATGTGTGCCCTAGTGGAAGTATCCAGGTAGTATAAAGCTGCAGACACCTAGACCTCTGACCTAATCTTCTCAACTATACATAGCAATTAATAGGAATTAAAGATTGATACTTACGAGATCTGTGCTCAGACATATTTTGGCCTCTGCTCTCTATTTGTCAAGCAGCAGTTGCGTCCTTGCCTTCTATTTTCATTTCCTGAAATCTTTTCATTTTGAAGAGACTTGCACTCCACCTTCTCCTCCCCGTTCCCATATTTCTAAATGCTGTATAGCCCCTCCCTTCATTTTCTGCAACCCAAGGGAAATGAAAGAGGAAGAACTGGATTCCCCAAAGGGCAGACTGATGGCTCTCTGATAATAAAATGCTTCCACCACTTCCAGAAAAATGATGCCTACAAATTTTTTTTTTAAAAAGCACCGTTTCATATGTTCAGTTGTAACATTGTTCTTTCTTAGAGCTTTGGTGTCCTTTTAAATGTCTGATCTTACCAATTTCCGCTAATGCCATGAAAACCTAGGCCTTTCAGAGATCATCTGACCTAAGGCGAGAATCTGTTGATATTCTTAGAATTTGGTTTTACTTTTAACTTAGTCGTTGGTTTGAGAACACATCCCAGATTGCTTGTGTATGCAGGGTGTATGAGTATTTGGGGAGGGATGATAATTGTTTGAAAGGTGGATTCTTTTAGTGATGTGACAGATGATATTACATGCAACTCTTATGTTTGGTATTCTCCACTTGCATTGTGTCCATTGACTGCGGTATCAAAATTCTGAAATTTGTCGATCAGAAGAGAATGAATCTATTATGTGCAGAGGGGAGAAACGACAACAGAAATAACATGTTAAAAGTAAGCTTATCGTGTCAACTCCATTTTTAGAACAAATGTCTACATAGGACCTGTTATTTCCGCTTTAGAGGCATCATTTTAACATGAACAGTTTAAAGAATGTTCCTATGAGCATTTGCCAAGAATACTATCGAATGTGTTTCCAAGTAGGAATGGATAAAATGGCCAAACTAGATTTTAATTTTGATTAGCAGAAGCAACAAAGAATATTTGGGTTCCAAATCTCAGCTAGGCAAGATGAGAACTTTCTGTAGGTGTCCATGGTGTTTAGCAAATAGCTCATTTAGCTTCACTGAAATTGAGTAAATTGAGAAATGTCTAAAAGCCTATTTGCAGATCAAAATTTAATAGTGTGTTTTAATTTAATACATGGTTTAGGATCTTATCTTACATATTTATGAGAGTTTTGGTATATTTAATTAGTTGGAGATCTGGGGAGGGGGAGGAGGATGAGAATGAGAGCTCCAAAGTAATAGGGCAATCAAACAATGAAGTAATGATTTAAATGCTACAAGTTGGGGTTTCATTTCTGGTGACTGTAGCTTGCCACTTCAAACTTAATTCTAGCAGTCACTAGAAGACATTACAATATGATCTTTGACCTCTTTCCCTTCACCTTATCTATTGTCTATATCATCTTTCTCTACTTGCAATCTTGCTAAGCACAAGCATCTTTTTAAAACTTCA
This sequence comes from Thamnophis elegans, assembly GCF_009769535.1. Lineage (NCBI taxonomy): Eukaryota > Metazoa > Chordata > Lepidosauria > Squamata > Natricidae > Thamnophis > Thamnophis elegans. The sequence goes on along the minus strand of NC_045541.1, from coordinate 76,111,676 downwards.
TTATCTGCTTATATGGTGCAATGACCAGATTTGGGTATAGGCAACCTAACCAGTCAGCTAAGGTGCCAAATTTTGGGGAACACCAAAATTGAAAAGGCTTCTAACAAACTGCAATAAACCCATTAAAAAGCAAAAAGCAGTAAACAATACACTCAGTATCAGTGGATTTGCTCAAGTGGTAAACATCATTTCAAAGAAAATTGTAAGCTCAAAAAAGCAAGTTCTGGAGAACTGGTAGCAGAAATTTTGAGTAGTTGGGAGAACTGGCAAATACCACCTCTGGCTGGCCCCAGAGTGGGATGGGAATGGAGATTTCACAGTATCTTTCCCCTGCCATGTCCACAGAACTGGTAGTAAAAAAATTTGAATTTCACCACTGTGGAAAATGCATTTTTCAAATTCCTAACAAAATCAGAAGATGAGTTAAACCACTGGGGAGACAAGAATAGGTCTTTGCCTAGTGCACCAAAATGTCTACAGCCAAGCCTGATCATGTTCCTGCAAAGAACATCTAGAGATGGTTTTCTCCACTTTTGGTAAGGTACTGTACAGAAGATGTGGAAAGCTCTTCCCCCAATTTTTGAAACATCCCCCGTGTAGTATTTCAGGTAGCCACTATCCTGCTTACCTTTTGAAAACTAAACTCAACAGTGTCCCAACATGTTCAGGCCATCAGATTATGGATGACCATCATCGGTATTATTAATGATACCAATGATTTTTGGTTTCTATTGTCTTTATTGCACATTTTTAATTTGATGCCTTGTCTGCCCAAAGTCCTTTTGGATTGGAGTGGATTATATATTAATCCGATTTAAAGTTTAAGGCTTAATGGTGATTTTTTACTTTTTTAAAAAGTCATATATTTCATAATTTATAAAAAGTAGCTAAGAATATATTATAAAACTGTAACCTCTGTGACATTTTAGATTCTATTTTACTTATTTGTACTTTACAACTATATAGTGTTTTTTTCTTTTTGCATGACTTCTACCTTTTCTTGTCTATAACTTTTTATTTAAATTAAAATATTTTAAAGAAAGCGAAGGTCTTGAAAACTGTGCCCACTTGACCTTGATTAACACTAGAAATCAGGAATAAGACCAGAATCAACAAATAAACCAATATGAATAAGAAACAATTCAAAATAATTTTATAAATTGTAAGATTTCTGCTGTATACATGGTCTGGTTACATTCCTTGTGTTTGCTTTCCAAACTCTGGTCTTCTCTTGTTCAAAGACAGCTTGTTGAATGCAAGATGGACTTAAAACCAGCCTTCAGTACATTATTCACAGGAAGCATGACACAATTCAGTTCACGGCCACGCTGTCCCAGAGACCCCAAATAAAGTTCCTCATCGCGACATTGCTAACAGGATGTAAACAATCACCATCTCCATAGCAGGATTTTCGGGGGGAAATTTATAAAGGTTAACATACGTTTGCGTGTCCCATTTGACTGAACAAGTTCAATATTTCTTTCACAGGACAGGCAAAAAATACATCAGTTCAAGTATGAAACCAATTTGTGAGAATCACAAAAGAACCTGCATTTTTCATAAATAAGAACAACAATGGGAGGAGCACACGCTGTTGTATGTCGGATATAAAAGTGTCTGTTTTAAATTCTGGTGAGTGGTGCAGAAATTTAAAAAATAACCCAAAACTGAGGCTGAAGTAAAACCATGACAAACAATTAGGCCATCCCCACGCACGCACATACGCATCCTTTCCCCAGCGTTTCCTCAAAGGTTAAGGAGCCCAGGGGGTCCTCATCAGCAATCAACCCCCAAGAAGAACAGGCTCCTATGTGAAAATGTGTCCAGCTGCAGGAAGGTCTTCTGCATCCAGTTTCCAGGGTGGGGTGGGTGGGGAGGGTGAGAAGGGATTGCAACATGCAATGGTGTATTTCTGCCTCCCTCGAAGGGAAGGAAAACATTGTCATCCGGAGAAGCTTTTCTACTTCTCCCACGGTTGTTTCTCATTTCCTGGTTGAGTCATGAGGCTCTTCTTCAGTATCAGTCTTTTTTGTGTTTCCTGATGTGTTTGTATTTCTCCACGTATGCCTTCACAAGATTAGCCACCTTCATGGGATTGATTTCACCGCTTTTGCTGTGACAGATCTGTAAAGAGAGCCAAAGGGTAGGTCAGTTCCAGGAGTTAATGCAAGCAGCACTTTCTGTATTTCTTAAGATTGACTTAGCAGGCTATTGCTGTGTCAGCTGCTAAAAACTAGTCACCAAGACAGCCACACTCAGACTTGTTTACTTACCTTTCTTTTCTGCCTTCTCTTTCACTCACACATGCTAAAACAGCCACCCTAAAGAAGAAAATATAACAATGCCACAATTCCAACCTTTTGCACAGCTTTCCGAAGAATATCCTTGTATTCCTCCTTTGTGATCTCCCTCTTCTGGTAAAAGGGCTTAATTGCAAGTTTCACTTCTTCCACCGCCCTCTCTTGCATGTGAAGCTTCTTCATGTACTGCAAGGACAGACAGGAGGCTAATTCAGTAATCTCTGTGCTATGAGCATCTCACAACATTCAGTCAAAACCTCCTCTGTTACATACATTTTGCCACGTTCATTTTTTTGCTGCTGTACAATAAGAACATTTTTTCAGGATTAATAGCATAAACTGTTCTTCCTTTAAATTCTTTGGAAAAGATAAGTGGTTGGATTTCATGAGAAAGCATTTTGTGTGATTTGAATAGAAGCTCAGAACCAATTTCTTCATTAATTTAGATTTGTTGTACAAGTAGTCTTTTCTTACTGTCCACTCATTTAGTGACCGTTCAAAGTTATGATAGCACTGAAAAAGGAGACTTATGACCAGACTTTGAAGTTGCAATTGTTGCAATGTCCCCATGATCACGTGTTCGTGATTTGGGCACCAGGCAACCAGCATGCTTTTGCAATGACCGCAGTACCCCACAATCCTGTGATCACCATTTATGACCTTGCCTGCCAGATTCTGACAAGCTCAATGGAAAAGCTCGCAAGAAGTCATAAGTCAGGAACATGTGATGTCATGCTTAATGACCCATGATGATAGGATGACCAGAGGTGACATTGTAAGTCAGTGCGGTCAAGTGATGTTTCACTTAAGAACTGCACCACTTAAGTGTTGAGTTGGCAGTCCTAATTGTAGTCACTAAGTCAAGGACTATCTATACTAGGTAAGAGTCATATTGAATCAGACCCCAAACCTGTATAGTCTTAGGATTTTTTCCCCCATAGACACTTCTAAATGGCCTTGGATGTACAGAATATAAGCACAATATTGTCTTCTCTAATTTTTCCTATAATTAGTATACTGCCATCAAATCAGTAACCATCGATACACTGCATGCATTTGTCTTAAAATATAGAACTTGAGAACCATCCCTGTTTTTGCAATAGCAAATGCTATATTTTTACCATAGTTGGCCATTCACCTAAAAGCAGCCGCATAAGACTCAGCTGTAATGGTGGAGTTTGCAGAAACATTTGATAGATAAGTACATTTAGACAGTAAGAAGTCTTCCAGAGTCACCTTGTAGGGGAGACGGGTGGCATAAAAATAGAAAGAAAGAAAGAAAGAAAGAAAGAAAGAAAGAAAGAAAGAAAGAAAGAAAGAAAGAAAGAAAAGCAAGCATAAAGTTAAAACTTTGGCAGGATTTCCTATTCCAACAAGGGCTTTAGTGTGAACACTGCACACTTTCCTACCTAAACAAAACATCCCAGCAATATACAGTTTAGAATATTAGATTGGGGAGACCTGAGTCCCCAGCTGACTTTGAGAGTGACTGGAGTAACTCTGAACCAGGGACGTGCAGTCAGGGGAGGCAGGGCCTCACCACTGTCATCATGAAAAGAAAAAAACATGTACTGTATATACTCGAGTATAAGCCTAGTTTTTCAGCCCACTTTTTGGGCTGAAAAAAGCCGCCTCGGCTTATACTCGAGTCAGTGAAAAATTTGCCCGAAATGGAGGAGAAAAAGGGGCGGGGCCATGCCGCTGGGTGACACTCGTGAATGGCCCAGTGCCCCTGTGAGTTTCCCCTCCCTCTGTGTCAGTTTGCCGCGCAGCGCGCACCGCACCATCCCCCCTCCTCACGTTCTAATGTAATGCAGGGCTGTCTTACGATTCCCCTTCCTCCCCCTCCTGCCGCTCTGCAACGATGTCCCACCTCCTCCTTGTTATGGCAAGCAGCCACATAGCGATGTCCCACCTCCTCTGGTACAGTGATCCAATGATAGGAATCACTGTGCCGTGTGTCATAGGAGGCGGGACATCGCTCCCGCGGCTGCACGGGACATCATCATCACAGCGGGACATCAGCATCATGAGGTGAGTGAAGTATTTCATTGAATACACCGCTAGTTTACTGTTTTTCTTTGAAATAAATATTCAAAAACATTATTGGTATCTATTTTTATTTTTGAAATTTACCGGTAGCTGCTGCATTTCCCACCCTAGGCTTATACTCGAGTCAATAACTTTTCCAGTTTTTTGTGGTAAAATTAGGTGCCTCGGCTTATATTCGGGTCGGCCTATACTCGAGTATATACGGTAAAAGGAAAAAGGCTGAGGTAGTTGCTTCCAGAGTCACAGTGGATGACTCTGCTTAGTGCTTAACTGCAGGAGGAGACGAGAGAACCACGTGCCTCCTTTACTCTATCTTTATGATCACTTGAGCAGTTAAGCAAGTGTTAAAAGGCGAAAAATTCCTTATGCAAAGGAGGCACGTGATTCTCTCGCCTCCTGCAGAGGGCATTTTTAAGAGCCTTTTTAGAGTTCTCCTGGAGCAACTAGCTCAGTCTGACCTCAGAGCTCTTGCCTTTCTCCTTTTACATTTTTTTTCTTTTCATGATGGCAGGCAAGAGCAGAGTTGAAATCCTCTCTGAAACAGCTGGAAAAGGTGTGTGTGTGGGGAGGGGGGAGGAATTCAAAAAGTTTGATTGCAAACACACACACACACACACACACACACACACACACAGAGCTGGATAAAAGTATATAAGCCCAGCTTCACTGATTACAAGTTTGAAAAGGTAACATGGCTCCACCTGCAATCAAAGGCTCGGATCGGAAGGCAGCAGGGGAAGGGTGTGGGGTATGGCAGAGGAGCTGCTTTCAAGCCATTGGAAAATATATCCAATCCAACCTCTGTGTTTGTGTTTGTTTGAGAGTGAGTGAGGGAGGGAGGGATCCAACTTCTCTGTGTGCATATGTCTGTTTGAGAGGGGGGGAGGGAGAGAGGGAGGAAGGAGGGGGAGGGAGAAGAAAAAGAATGAAGGAAAACTTATTTTGCAAGGGGAAAAATGCTGTCGCTTTAAATCGAACTGAGCATGCCTGGCTGTGGAATTCTGGGAGTTGAAATCCACAAGTCTAAAAAAATTTGAAACCCCTGTGTCAGTGCCTCACCAGCTATAAACCTCACCGCACGTCACTGCTCTGAACTCAGTATTTTTTTCTTAGAAAGAGATGATGCAGATGAAATACTGAATGGAAAGAAACTAGAATATGAGATCATCCAATGAAACTGATCAGCAATATTTTACAAGAAATATTATGAACTACAACATTAATGTATGCAGCTCCTGGTCACAAACATGGGTTATAGCAACTAACGTAGATTCCTTAAAGTAGGTGGCACTTTCACAGAAGACGCCTTGAACAATTGTTTCCCCAATGAAGAAGTGTCAGCTGTCTGGAACCAAATAACAGATGCAACCATCAACAAAGACATTCAAGACCAGCAGGTCAATTTTCAGATTTTATATCCTTAAAAATGGATCAGCTGGACTTAAAGACATCATCTAGCTAGCCTCCTACCTCTTCATTTTTTGTTTTATCCACTGGAGACTTAGATGCTTTGACTTTTTCTTCTGCATCTCCTGTGGAAGCCTCCTGAATACTTGGTTCTGAAGCTGTAGTCAAATTGCCCCCAGATTCTGGAATTAACTCCTGCTCTGCCATGCAGGTGAGCAGAGGAAGATTCCCTTGTACAATGAACTGAACAGTGGGCTGACTGACCGGCGCATAAGGGGGGACAGCTGAAGGAAGTGGTACGGTCAACGCCAGGTTCTGATTGTAAACCTGAAGAAGAGAAACAGTAGTTAGTCACCATTTATGCTTAAACACCGAGTCTGCAGAACCCTCTCCCAACACTTCAAGAAGGGCTGTCTTCACCAGAACTTTGCATGACCAGCTGCCAATTCAAAAGGGCTTCGTTCCTATTGCTGATGAACAATGAATGGTCCTTGACTTTTTTTTTACAAAAAGTGTTTTTATGGAACTTAAAACCTTGTTCTGAAATCTCATCCAATGAATTAGGGGAAGAAAGAGATCATAAATAGAACAGGTTGTAATCCAAAGGTTGCTGAGTAGTCTGGGCAATATGTAACGTACTGCAGATAAGGGAGGAAGAGCATTCTGCAATGAAATCGGGTGGGACACAAGTTCACAGATGGGAGTGGAATGGCCTTCCATCATGCTCAACTTCTGGAGTGGGAACCAACCTGAGAGGAATCTAGATCGGGAAACATAGGCTCAGGAATCATATAATTGGTTGGAGGAGGTTCAGTTAACTGCACCTGATTTAACGACTGGGTCAAATCCTCAGCTTTCCAGACCCCTTCTTTCGGTTTCTGCTGTTTACAGAATGGCGTCCCTAAAAATTCCCCAAAAGAAGAAAACAATTTCAGCATAGCAATATATCCAGATGATCACAGCAGATAACACATCTCATCTAATCCACATTAGAACTGTTTAAGAATATATTTGAAGCAAATCTTATACAATACAATAGCAGAGTTGGAAGAGACCTTGGAGGTCTTCTAGTCCAACCCCTTGCCTAGGCAGGAAACCCTATACCGTTTCAGACAAATGGCTATCCAACATCTTCTTAAAGACTTCCAGTGTTGGGGCATTTACAACTTCTGGAGGCAAGCTGTTCCACTGATTAATTGTTCTAACTGTCAGGAAATTTATCCTCAGTTCTAAGTTGCTTCTCTCCTTGATTAGTTTCCACCCATTGTTTCTTGTTCTACCCTCAGGTGCCTTGAAGAATAATTTGACTCCCTCTTCTTTGTGGCAAGCCCTGAGATATTGGAACACTGCTATCATGTCTCCCCTAGTCCTTCTTTTCATTAAACTAGACATACCCAGTTCCTGCAACCATATGTTTTAACCTCCAGTCCCCTAATCATCTTTGTTGCTCTTCTCTGCACTGTTTCTAGAGTTTCTAGAGTCTCCACATCTTTTCTACATCGTGGCGACCAAAACTGAATGCAGTATTCCAAGTGTGGCCTTACCAAGGCATTATAAAGTGGTATTAACACTTCACATGATCTTGATTCTATCCCTCTGTTTATGTAGCCTAGAACTTTGTTGGCTTTTTTGGCAGCTGCTGCACACTGCTGGCTCATATTTAAATGGTTGTCCACTAGGACTCCAAGATCCCTCTCACACTTACTACTATTGAGCAAGGTACCTCCTATACTGTACCTGTGCATTTCATTTTTCTTGCCTAAATGTAGAACCTTACTCTTTTCACCATTGAATTTCATTTTATTAGATAGTGCCCAATGTTCAAGTTTGTCAGGATCCTTCTATATCTTAAGCCTATCTTCTGGAGTGTTGGGTATTCCTGCCAGCTTGGTGTCATATGCAAATTTGATGAGTTCCCCATCAAATGAGTTAAATAGTTCTGCTTTCTCCCTGTTGCTTGTCACTTTTTTGCCATTTTCTCCCAGTAATGGACCAATTGTTTCCTTAACTTTTTTCTTGTTTTTAACATGTTGGAAGAAGCCTTTTCTGTTATTTTTTACTTTTGTGGCAAGCCTTTCTTCATTGTGAGCCTTAGCTTTCCTTACTTCATCTTTACAGGCTCGGGCTATTTGCTGATATTCTGCCTTAGTTATGTCCCCCTCCTTTCCACTTTTTATACTTATCTTTTTTGTCTTTCAATTTGTCAGAGAGCTCTTTATGCAGCCATGCTGGTTTCTTTTGGGAGCTGTTATTTTTCTTCTTCATTGGTATAGTGCTAGACTGGGCTTTTGTAATCTCATTTTTCAAAATTTCCCAAGCTTCTTGAGTTGTTTTCCCCTTGAGGATTCTCATCCATGGGATTCGTCCCAAGCTCTCTCTAAGTTTATTGAAATTAGCTCTCAAAGTCCAAGACTCTAGTTTGACTTCTGATACTACTTGTGTTTGCATAATGTTGAATTCCAATATTGCATGGTCATTTGCCCCAGGGTTCCTATGGCTTCAACACCTTCTATCATTTCCTCTCTATTAGTGAGAATTAAGTCCAATATGGCTGATCCCCTTGTTCCCTTCTCTACTTTTGGGGAAACAAAGTTGTCTGCTAGGTTCATTAGGAACCTGTTGGATCTTTCACTTGGTGCAGAGTTTGTTTCCCAATTGATGTCAGGGTAGTTAAAATCTCCCATTACTATTGTGGTGTGCTTCCCACATACCTTAGTTAGCTGACTAGCAAAAAGTTCATCTACTTCCTCTGCTTGGTTGGGTGGCCTGTAGAATAGACCTATAGCAATGTTGTTTCCCCCCAACCTTTAATATTGACCCAAGTGCTTCAAGATAGTTCTCATCACTGTTGTGCTCTATTTCTGTAGAAATGTAGTTATTTCTTATATATAGTGCAACTCCACCTCCTCTTTTATTTGGTCTATTTCTTTTAAATAATTTAAATCCTTCTAGCTGTATGTTCCATTTGTGGGTTTCATCCCAGCAAGTTTCTGTAATGGCAACAATATCGTATCTGCCCTCATTTACTTAAATTTCTAATTCACCCTGTTTATTCCTCATACTCTGTGCATTGGTGTATAGACATTTGAGTCCATTTTGATTGACCCTGTGTTTACTGTCTACATAACTTGTGTTGTGCCTGACTGCCCCTATTCTCTTACACTTGTATGGTTCATGCACATGGTATGGCACTCACTATTAAATGCTTGGTTTTGCTTGACAGCAGGAGTGATAATCTTACCCGCACAAACATCTATGTTACATGCACTGATAACCCTATGAGTTTTAGATTGCTGGGGACAGAAATGTTCTGTATCAATTAATTTTCTGTCCCCCCTGTTTAGTTTAAATGTTTATCCAAAAAATCTGTGAATTTAATGCCAAGTAACTCAGTCCCTTTCTTGGATGGGTGAAAACCATCTCTTTTGTACAGTTTTCATTGGACCAGCTGCAGGCATCATGACTAATAAAACCAAAGCCTTCTCTTTTATACCACTCCTTTAGCCACACATTAAACTCTGCTACACGCTGGCCCTTCCCTTTTTGTTCCTTATATACTGGTAAAACCTCTGAAAAGATAAGCCTACAACCTACACTACTAAGTTCATACCCCAAGCTCTGGAAATCATTCTTCACAGAAAGTACATCTTTTTGGGACAGATCATTTGTGGCAAGATGTATAATAGCATCAACCTCACAGTCCTTACTTGCATTCTTGACTATCTTAAGAATACGCCTCTTGTCTCTGCTGGCAGTAGCACCTGGCAAACACCTGACCTCCATATCCTTTCCTAAATTTACATCCCTTACGATTGAATCACCAACCAGAAGGTGATTTCTCTTTTTGCATACCTTGCTCTTCTTGTTCGACTGATGTGTGATACCTGGTTCCCCATTTTGCCTTTCCGAATAAATTTCTTCATTTTGGACCACGATCCCCTGCTTATTTGAGTCATCATTATCACAACTACCTTGACCTGTCTTTTTAGTGTCCCCATTAAGGTCAGCATGGGCGCTATATCTGTTATGCTGGGTCACAGCAAAAGCTTTGTGCTTATGGTTCACAGCTCTCACCCTGCCAGATGCCACGGTTGTCCAGACTGCTTTTCTCCTGCAGGATTTTTGTGGTAGAGGTGGCTGATAGTGTGGCATCTCCATAGAGTGGAATGGCCGAATTGGGCACCTTATTTCTGCTCGGAGATCACAGATTAGAGATTCTAGATAGGCAATCTCTTTATGTAGATTAGTAATTTGTTTACAAAGGGGACAGTATCCAAATTTGAAAAGAGTACTGCGAAAGACAGGTGCAAAACAGCTATTACATTGAACTAAGCCGGCCATTTTGAAATAAAATAAAATCACAATCTCAAGCACACTAATCCAGAATATATTATTGCTATTTTGGTTTATAGATATATGATTCTAAACCTAGTCCACTTTGTCTCTCTGACTCCCCCCTTATAGCCAGCAGCTCTAACCACCAGCCTCAGGAAAGTTCAAATGAAATGGAGTTAAAGGGCCACTACCTTTGTCTCTGTCTCCCCCCCCCCCCCCCGCTTGTAGAAAACAGCTCCAATCACCAGCCTCAGGAAGGTTCAAAAGGTTTATTTTAGCACAAAAGCTATTCTCTGTTTTTAGAAAGACCTCCACATTCAAACTGACTAGCATCTTACATCCTAGGTTGAGTGATACTTAGCACACCTGTTGTGATTCCAGAATAAGGGTGAAGGTAACTGAATCCTCAAGCTATATAACATTCCTACGGATTACTAACATACCACGTATACATTATGTACAGGAAACATGGGTCAGTTAACACTATGCCTGACATTTCCTTTGACCCTTGCATCTGAATTAGAATTAGTTATGATTTGCAATTGCCTCCAAATTACAGTCAAGCTTTGGTTTACAATACTGGCTAGGAGGTCAACTGTCAGTTCATAAAACACAAAAGAATGAAGGAGACGAAAGGAGGGGGGGAAAACCCACTAAAAATTAAAAATCCTTCATATGACAGTACAATGCAAAGGACATGATAAATAGAGCCAAGAGGGATTATTACTCAGGAAATGTTCTCAGAGATCTGTAATTACCCTCCTAAATGTAACATATACCTGATTTGTACCTGTCTATCACAATATTCCTCAACCTTCTCCTTTATAGACTTTATAGACTCTCAAAACTTTTCAGAACAATCATATGAGACAACAATCAACAATGCTGCATCCATGGAACTGGGGTACATATGTCTCCCCCAATTTCCCAATGTGTCTCTGCACAGTTCCCACTTACACATTGTAAATGTGTATCAGAAATCACATCAACAGTGAATCTCACAAGATGTTGTTTGAATCAAGATCAACATAATTTTTAAAATGGGAAAATTGGATTTTATTCTAAATTGTGCTTCATTTTTTAATTTTTAAAAAAATCATCTTACTTACTTGCTGTTTTATCTACGGCCACCGTATCACTTTCTTCTTCTTGAAGATTCCACGTAACTCTCTTCACTAATGATTTAGATTTCAACACAGGACTCTGAACTACTGCTTCCAGTTCAGTCTTATTTGTATCAACTGTACTTTCAACTAATACAGGCTCTATATCTTTTGACAGAACTGGCATTTTGCTTTCAGGCAAAGTATGAGATAGACTTGCTTCATCACAGCTTGGTGTATATGCCTCCTTTTCGGGAAGAGAATCTATTAAGAAAGGACATACATCATCATCATCTTCTTTAATTTCAATTTCCTCCTGTTTCTCACTGCTTTGGTTATCAAATATTGATGAATCATAGTCTATTGTCAGTTCAGTGGAGGAATCTATATTATCAGGTAACACTTCAAAATCTGTGAAATCCAGTTGGGAAGGAAGTACCTCATTATCTAACTTATCATCACCCACTCTAGTAGTCTCATCAAATACAACTTTATCTTTTGAAGAAATCTCTTGTACGGGTGTTAGATCACAATAAATATTTGTTGCTTCTTGCTCTGTGTTGTCCAACTCCTGTTCCCAAGAAAGAGAATGCTCAGAATTTTTGATTTGGTCATCCAAAGATCTGAGCTCTTTTTCTTGAAGAGGTTGTAGAGACACCTTTTTTGGTTTGTGTTTCTTTTCTTTGGAGCAGGATTGAGACTGTACTGGCTTTTCCTTAGATTTAGATCCTTTTGATTCATGGGGTTTTAATTCGGGAGGTGATCTTGAACGCCTTTTATGTTTCTCCCGAGATCTAGATCCTTTTGTATCTCTTGAGCTTGAGGTCCTCTCCTTCTCATACCTATCATAGCTCCTCTCTCTTTTGTGTTTCTTTTTTTTAGCTCTCTCAGCACTATTTGATTGGGAACATTCTGGATCTCTTGCTCTAGAATGCTTTTTCTTTTTCTTGGTGCCATATATTTCAAAAGAAGAATTGCCAGGACTACCAGATTGCGACCGAGATCTCTTATGCTCTTTGGGCCAGCCACTTGGTTTTTTGTCTTTAGTTTTAGTTTTTGCTTTCTTTTTTTTCGATCGCTCGTGGCTACTGGAACAATCACTAGATGACCGACGGGTTTTTGCTTTAACTCCATGGCTTTTGCTATATTTCTTTTCAACGGAGTGGGACACTGATCTGGAACTTCTTTCCCTTGAATGTGTCCTTGATCTAGATCTTGATTTACTACGTTTACCTTCTTTGATGTCTATCTTTTTAATTTTAACTTCTCTTTGACCCTGAGAACTGGAATTTGATGGGGATCTCGAAAAAGACCGTTTTCTTGCTTGCACACTTTTAACATTTTGCTGCTGTTTTCCTATTGAGGGGCTAACTAATTCCTTTTTTACCCTAACTGTATCCCAATCATCTTCAAAATCAACGCCAGGGCTATCTTTATCCTCGTCATTTATCTGCTCTGCATCAGTAACTTGCTTAATAGCTGAGGAGCTACAGGGTGTACCTGAGTCTTCATTATCATCAATTTTATCTTGTTCTTCATCAGAAACCTGTTCTACAAATCTCTCCTTTATTACCATATCATCATGAGATTCTGCGTTACTTGAAGGGGCCTCCAACGAATCAACCTCAGATTCAAAGATATTTTCCAGCGGGTAAGGAGTAATGCGGCGCACGGTTTGGAAGGTCTGAACTTTTGAACTTCCTATGGATATTGTTCTGGTAATATTTGTGAGGGGGAGCCTTTCAGGGCTACTGTGTGTCGAGCTTGAGTCAGAGCCTGTGGGATCAAAAGGATCGTATATTTCACTTTTGACGGGTTTCGCTTTTTTCAGTGAAAAAAGGGGTGAAGGATTCTCCTTCTGTTGCACTTTATTGTCCACCGGTCGAAACGTATTGCAAAATCCGGGATTACACAGTCTGTTAGAATGAGCCACGTTTCCAGGGATGTTGATTTTAAAGCTCTCAAAGGAGGAACCTCCAACTTTCCCTCTTGCTGAAGAAAACGAGGAACTGCCATGAGCAGAACTTGCAGAAGTTGAATGCGTTTGTTGCTGAGTAGCTTGCGGCTTGCTGGTTTCCATTCTGTTGCTTTTGATTGGCTGGCTTGTGTTTCCTTTGCCAGTCAACTGTGTTATACAGGAGCTGGGAATGTTATTAGTTTGGTCAGTGGCAGGTTGTAGTCCCAGGTGTCCACTGTTTGCTTCCTTCTTAATCTTTGGTATTCTTGGAAGTTCAGAGATATCAGGCCTTTTAGGAGAAGATTTCAAAGGCTGTTTGCCATAAACTGCTTTTGAAATGGAACTGGGGTTGTTGTTTGGTTTAGGAGGTGCAGAAAGAGGGCCCAACGGTAGTTTAGAGCCTCCATTAAATTTGAATGAGTCACCCAGTTTGCTCCCGATTCTATTCAGATTGGTTAAATTATGAGTCTGAACAGATCTTGGAGTCATGGAGTAATCAAATCGAATTGGCGCCCTTCCAATTGTAGCATGTGGCGAAGTCACTGTTCTGTTTGTTACGCTTAGTGACAATGGCGATGACGAGCAAGGCTTTGAGACAGGAGTTTTAGAGTTGAAAGAATCAGTGCCAGAGTTTGTAATTAAGGTCTCCAAAATTGGTGTCCTTGACTGGGAATTGTCCTCCAAAGCTTCGTCTGCTTGTGAACTGCCACGCAGTAATGGGACTGAAAACAATTAAGAGAAAAATGAGTTTTCAAACATGTGCTCATATTAATACAAAAAAACATTGCAATGTTAAAATGAAGAAAAACATTTTGAGCAGTGGTTATCCTTATGAAATGAGCTATCACTGAAATGTTTTTAGAAAATTATTTCATTGCAAGTATTTTTATATTAGATGAAACTATAAAAATTCTGGCCTGCTACAAAACCCCCAAGAACTACAAACAAAAATAAAAAAACAGAAAACAATTAATAAAAAGGGAAAAATTATGGACTATTTAGAAAAGTCACATGTAAATTAATTATTAAACAATGTATAAAAATTTCAAATTAAAAATATTTTTTCTTGTGAAATATGCAATCTGTAACAAAGAGGAACATATTGCATTATTTTTGATTAATGAGAAATGATTTCTCAAATACTTCTCTTGGCAATTGCTTCGTGATATAATCAAAGTTAATTAACACATATTGAAATACTACATTCAATCTTAGGGGCTTTTAACACAGCAGTAAGTGATCTGCTCATGCTCAAATCAATGCTCTGTTTCTAAAATTAATCTTAATTTTAGAAAACCCCTCTTATATGATAAGCTATTTCAAAACAATTCCATAAACATCTATTTGTATTGCTTCCAGATTTAAAAGTTGTCTCCTTTTACAAAATCTAGATATTCCATATATTGAGTTCCTTTTTTGAAACAAATAAGCATAAACATTCTCTAATTGCTTCCAACCCAAGATTTAATGTTAGCAGAATGTGAATGTAGTAATTATCTTAGTCTTTAACCAAATATTACAAAAATTAAAATATTCTTCTAAGGGGAAAAAAACCCCAGAACACATGTATAGATTTAGACTCAGTCCACCTATGCTTTGCATTGACAATACTCAGTCCTCGTGAGACCAAATGGCTCTGGGAATTTGAACACTTCATCCCCGCCTGGCTCTGGGCACATTTCAGCTTTGGTTTTGAAAGCTCCTGGTCCTTTGTCTGTTGCATCCTTTCCTGGATCGGGAGATTCTGTTCAATCACTCATGCCCTAGTAAACCTCTTGATGAGACTACTGTAAAACACTGTACATGAACTGCCCTTAAAAGAGTAATCAGAAGCTTTACCCTGGTACAGAATGTGACATGTGACACCTCTGCTCCAAGAGCTGCATGGCTACCAATATGCTTCTGGGTGTAATTCAAGATGCTGGTGTCACCTCTGAAACCCTCCATGGCTTGAAGGAAGGCCACCTGCAGAACCATCTCTCCATGAATATTTCTACCCATTCCTGTCAGGTTCCGCAGGAGGGGCATGCTTCAGGTCTGTCCATTTCAGAGTGTTGTTTGGTAGCACTCAGGAAGAAAAGCCTTTTCTTCCATGGCATATATGACTCTGGGAGGGCGAAAAACAGGCCTCCCAGAAGTTCTGGAAGACCAGAAATGGGCCTGTTTCTGGCCTCCGGAGGGTCTCTGGAGTGCAGGGGAGGCCATTTGCGCCCTCCTGGAGGCTTGAGGAAAGCCTCTGGAGCTTGGGGAGGGAACCCCCCCTTCCATGTGTGCGTGTGATATAGCTTGTTTTCTGATTGTTTGGATTGTGCGATTTTGTTTTTCCCTATGTACATTTTGTTAGCCACTTAGAGCAGGGGTGTGAAACTCGCAATGACACATTGTTGTCCTATGACATATCACAACTTTCCCCCCTTCGCTAAAATGGGGGCGGGGGGGCAGCATGTGTCACACCCGGCCCGAAGGCGGCGAGTTTGACACTCCTGACCTAGAGCCACATTTTTGAAATGGGTGGCTATATGAATCAAAATAAATAAAATAAGATAAAACTAAATAGTAAAACTAAAATAAAAACTAAGGCTGTTAAAAGCTTTAGATCTCACCAGTTTTCTTTGCTGTTAAGGATCCATCTCTATTAATAACAACATCAGAACCACTCATCATAAGGAGGCTCTGTCCAGTCAGGATGCTCCCCAACAAGTCGGGCACAGGGGCTGGTTCAGCTTCTGGCTCAGATATCAAGGCAGGAACACCCCTCCTATAAATCAGAGAGTTTTTGTATTGCACAGAGGTACGCCAATTGCATCAACTTAGTAAATTAGCTTTCCTTAGAAGTTCAGAAGTACAGTTCATGAACTCAGCACAATGATATGGTTTTACACAGGCAACACTTATTTTAAATGACTGCTGCCCGTTCTTTCTTTAAAAAAAAAGGCAGCACAAAAAATAAAACAATTATGATAAGGAAACAAAAGCTCAGGTACAGTTTTTTTCTCTAGAGACTGCAGAAGGAAAAGCATTGGAAAAAATGCAATATTGTATCCCATACGTCCATGCAAGTTTATCCAAGGTGTGGTAGAAGCCCAAGAAAATGAAAATCCTGAAAGGGCTGAAGATGGGTAGTATGTGTTTATGGGAACTGGGGAGGACTCTGAATGGGTTGGCAATGATCCAGAAGGACCAAGTGCAAAGCAGACCAGTGTTCTCTTCTCTCTCATCAGCACCCAAATGGCCTCAGTTACCTGGAATGCATTTGAGCAATTGGACTATGAAGTGCAATCTTTTCTGGGCAATAATGCCAAGTCAAAGTAGTCTATCTTCTACTACAGGGGTGTCAAACTCAAGGCTTGTGGGCCAGATTCAGTCAGCGGGGTGCTCAAATCTGGCTCGCAGGGCCGGCCTGGAAATAGCAAAGGACCAGCCCGTGGTGCCTCTGGCAGTCAAAACAGGGCACAGGGGGGGCTGTGCACGGTGCCTCTGGCAGCCAAAATGGGGTGCAAAGGGGCTGCACACAGCCCCCATGCCCAGTTTTGGCCGGCAAAGTGCTGCAGGAGGTGTCCATTCTGTCTCAACCAGCAGCCGGCCCATGGAGAACTACAATGCTGATCCGGCCCTCAAAGAAATCCAGTCTGACACCTGTTCTAACTAGGTTCATGGTTAAGCTACCCCAGTGCTTGTTACACAGTGCCATCCTTGAAGACAAACTGAAAATGCAGCTGGTGGAAAATATAGAAAAGGCTTGTTTGAAACATTTTCCAGAAAACCTGTAACACAGGTTTTAAAGGAACACATACTTAAATCCTCACACACCTTAAATCCTCTTCTTCTCAGTAACAACTATCTTCAAATTTTAAATTAAGAATCTAAGATTAGTATGTTATATGTGGATGCAGAAGTGGGCCTTCTTTGCTGCAGATTTTGTACAGGTAGTCTTCTATTTACAGCAGTTTGTTTAGTAACCATTCAAAGTTAAAAAGTACTGAAAAAAGTAACTTATGACTGTTTTTTTCACTCCTGAAGTTAAGCTATCACCTATACTGTTTATTTTTCAGTGTCAGCTGAAGTCTTACTTTTTATCCATGCATTTGGGTTTTAACTAGTGAATTATATGCCCAAATAAATACAATGGTTAAAAACAACCAAATGTAAAAAGAAAAAGCCACAATTCTTTAATCCCATTGAATTAAATGTGTTGCAAGTTTAAGAATTCAATGTAAGTATCAGATGCAACAGTTCAGTTTCTTAAAAAAAATAGTTGCGAAGTGGGCTTTTAAATTATAACATAGCACACTACAATCTAAGGCACATCCCATTCCTCATGAAGAGTATAGAAAAGGAATTGCAAAAAAGCAATATGTAGAAAGGAAGAAAAAACAAAGGAGAAATAAATCTTAGAATGATTGAAGTTTTTTTCTCTTTCAAAATGAGCATTTGCTTGGAATTGGCAAATGAAATATATATCTTCAATTTTATACCCTAAGTTTCGATTAACAAGTGATCCTAAAATCTATAACAGAGCACCTTAAATCCTCTTCTATCTATACAAATGTGTCTCAATCTTAAGATCATACGCAAGAGGCCCTGCTTTGTGTTCTCAACTAGAAATACGATGAATTCAGAATTCATAGAATTTTTTTTTTTGCAATACCACCTACATTATGGTAAGCCATGTCCAAATAATTTGCCCTGCCTACAGGAACTACTCTTTTTTTCAGCAAATAATTATAACCTGCTTTTTTAATAGGATTATTTGAATATTATTTTGACTGAGCGGTTTTAGGTAAACTTATTGAAATTTATGTCAACTTCATGGGATCATCTCAAAACATGTCAACTGGCAAAATGGGAAGAGGTGATATTAGTCCACTCTTCTTCCCATTCTCTCTTCCGCAGCAGCAACACTCTCACTGATCTGTGATCCACACCACACAGCAAGATGGAGAAACCTCAGAGCATGACTCCTATTCAGCAAAGAGCAAAACTGCACCAGATCGAAAGCTTCCTGGTAACTGAAGGCATCGTTCCAGCCAAGGGAGACTTTTGCTCTATGCAACTCATTGCTTTGAGTTTTGCCGAAATAATGAAAGATAGCTATGTAAATACATCACGAGTTAATGCTAGATAGGCAATCACTTTGAACAAGTGACATCCAAAACTATTCAGGTAGGCCTTGCTTACTGACTACGTTTAGCAACCATTCAAAGCTGTAACAGTACTGAAAATTTAATTCTATGATCAATCTTTGCATTTATGGCCATCATGGCATCCCAGAGATCGTATGATTGACAACTGAATCCTTCGTAGGTGCATGTTTATGACCACAGTCATGTGATCACTATTTGTGTGATTAACAACTGGGTGGCAACAAGCAAAGTCAACGGAAAAAGCTAGACTGCAAGTCACTGCCATGTGATGTCTTGCTTAACAACTGCAGGTGATTTATTTAACAACCCCAATGGAAGTGAGTTCAAGAGTCCAACATGGTCATGTGACGTTTTGCTTAGCAGCCCTGGTGCTTAGCAAAAATTACTAGTTCCAATTGTGATTACCAATTGAGGACTACCTGTATTTCTTTTCTTTAAAAAAAATACTCTGCATCCAAGAACTTAATTCCAAAGGACAGTTTACAAATGTATAACTAAACTGATAAACCCTTATGTTCAACTAAAATTCAATACATATTTGGAAGAAGAAAAAAGAAACCCCAATGAATTGCTCCCATGTTGGAATGTCATTCTGGCATTCCTACTGGTGCCATTTTGGTTTCACCTTACCTGTAGAAACTCACCTTCAACTTGCCTTCTTTGGAGGTTAACATTTGGCTGCATTCCTGCTCTTTAGTAGATTCTCCCCTAAATCTCAATGAGCTTTGGCCCTCTGGCTCTAGAGGGGACATCTCAGTGTATTCAGCTTACAGTTTGGCTCCTAATAAAAAGGAAGCAGAAAGCTCCCTAAACTTTAAAGCATATGTATTAATAGTAATAGTATTTTACAGGCATGGATCCACATGACAGAAACTTCATTTTTTTATTATAATTCTTGGGGAGAGGAGCAGGAATCCAGCCAAATGACCCTCTTCAAATCCTAAACTTGGAAACTATTTCTTGTATGCAAATTTACTAGTCAAAACTGTAGGGTCCTTTCTCTCTTTCTCACCCTCTGCTACCTATTTCACAGCATACCTAGGATAGAAATATGTGGGGGAAGAGGAGACTGAAAAGAAAGCCAGGCAAAATAAATAATACCAAGTATCTTTTAAAAAAATAATCTGGCACATTCAGTATCACAGAGGAATTGTGAATTAGCTACTTTTACAGAAATGTTGAAGGAAAAGAGAGCCAAATGCATTCACAAAGCTCTTTCTTAAATATATCTTCTAGTACTCCTGATATGGAAAACTGATTTCATTGACTCCTATATTGACTGTGGACAGGAAAGAATAATAAACATGGTTTCTTCTAATTATGTGTAGTTTGCTTATATCTGAATTCCCTTAAATATCATCATAATATCCAAAGGTGGTTGGCAAAAAAGCAGCCTTTGACAACATGGCGTTTTCAACTGCAACCGTACTGGCTTGGATTTTGGATACAAATGTTATTAGGTTGAAAAAAAGCTTCCCAGAACAGCTTGGAACCACAAATTCTAGCACTGCTGGATGACTTACAACGTCCCCTTTTATTCTTCCTAATCAACAGTGAAAGATTTCACGTAGTGTAGCAAAGATCCAGAAACAGTTATTTGCTCTGAGCCTGCAAGACCTATGATGCCACTTCTCTTATTGCTGTGTTCTCAAGTTCTTCCTTAAAACCCACTTTTCCACAAAGCATTGGTCAGTTTCCACTGTAGCTAAGTTTAAGCAATTCAAAAATTGCTTTAAGATGATATTGATACATTTCACATTTTAAAAAAAATGACCACAGTCACTTCAGCTACTTCCTCTGATTAGCTCATGACTTTTATCTCCCTATATTTCAGTTGTCAGCTCTTTTAAAGCAGGGGCCTGTTTTCTCTTCCTGTAAGAAGTACCAAAGAAGTAGCTGGTGCCATATCTAATTAAATAAATAAGAATTTTAGGCCAATGATATAAAGCTGTCTCACTCATTCCTCCAAAACTTGAAGTAAGCCCCCCTTTGCCCTTTCCTCTCATACCCACAAGTAATCGTCCTGCCTGGCCAAATCCCCAATCCCTGACTTAAGTCTCCAACTGCAAAAGAATACCCCCAGACCCAACATTCCTTCTCATACGCCTGTTAAAGGAACATGGTCACTATTTAACAGGAAGTAAACGAGTTGCATCTTACAAACTCATCACTAGAAGTGGTTACTCTAAAGATCTCAGGAGTTTGTGACTGGCTGGGCTACCAGCTTTTTTATAGATTGCTGAATATCTGGAACACTGCATCCTTTAAGTTTTGAATTTTGTATAAAATGCTTGGTATCTAATCCTTGCCTAAATAAGCAAACATAAAAAAGAGAAATATTAATAAATATAAGTAGTTGTAGACTTACAACTATTCCTTCAGTGTCGATTCAAAGTTCCAACAGTACTGGAAAAAAGTGAATTGTGACTATTTTTAATATTTACAACCACTGCCAGCATCCCTATGGTCAGACACTTGGCAACTGGCATGTATTTATGATGGCTGCTGGTGTCAAGTTATCACCTTTTGCAACCTTCTGACAAACAAAATCAATGGGGAAGCTGGATTCCCTTAACCAACTGCAGTGATTCACTTAACAACTGTGGCAAGAAAGGTCACAGAATGGAGCAAAACTCACTTAACAAGTGCCTTGCTTAGCAATGGAAATTTTGGAGTCAATTGTGGTTATAAGTTGAGGACTGCCTACATGTAGAAGTATGCTTACACAACAACAAAAACATTTCCTTTACATTTTCTATTACAAATTAAGAAACAAAAATGTTTATAGTGAAATGCAGAGTACGTTTAAAATAGAATGAGAGAAAGAAACGTATATACTAACCATGGCTTGTTTGAAGATGGTTGTTAAACAACCCAGGTTGTGTTTTCTCAGTATATAGAGCCAAAAACTATGGCTTATAAACAAAGATTCACACACCACATAAAGCTACCTTTTGGCTTAGTTGATTTCTCTAAAACAGAAATCAACTTTCTGCGGTCTATAAATCTGTAATATTTCCTCTATCCCCATTCCTCCTCCCCTCTCCCACACACCAAAAAAAGGCAGAACTGGGTATCAAAAAAAGGAATAGGGCTTTGGCCTTTCTCTTCTTCGGCTTTCTCCATCAAAATAGAGGATACTGATGACAATGTCATTCAGAAATATACACACCGTACTTTATGTACATCAGAAAAATATTTCCTGCATCCTTTAGGATGCATCCCCAGGCTGCAAACAGAACTGCCTCATTCTGACCATCAATTGTTTAGAGTACCTATAAGATTTTCTATAGAAGGATGCAATTTCTTAAACTACATTTATTTCAACTACCATACTTTCCACATATTGAGAAAACTATTAAATGTTTTCATATACCCACAAAAACAGAATCAACTAGTATGAAGTTAGCATATATGCACATATTCATGTAAACATTAACCATATATTAATATTGATGATTATCACCAAGGCACACATTGAACATTTTCATTTTGCTAAACTCCATTTTAGTACAGACACGTTAAGCTTTTTTAAAAGAGAAAGCTAGACAGAATTGTAAAATTCTGTATTTCTCAAGTAATTCTAAAGCTATACATGCATGTACAAAATAACAGCAAAAAGATCCCCTTTTGCTACTCTGTCAGGAAATTCATTTTTTAATTCAAAGTTCTTTTAAGTATTTTTAAAAATATTCTAAGTTAAATATTCTGAGCTTACCGCACGAATCTTTCATTCACTTTATATCCCATCTTTAATTCAGGGGCTCAAAGTAGTACTTGTAGTCCTTTCTCCTATTCCACCCCCCCCCCCCCCAAATCCAACACAATTCTGTGTGATCAGTTGGGTTGAGGGAGAATGACTGGCCCATAATTACTCAATGAGCTTCTGTAGCTGAAGGTGGGCTAGATTCTGGGTTTTCTTTCTCCTATTCAACACTTCAATTGTTACATCATGCTGGCTTTTCCCAATATTCTTGGAAGTATATGTTTTTTAACTGAACAAAAAGTTTATAACAGGATCCTATACTCATTATGTCAAATAGGCTTTATACTGGAACACAAATTGTTAGCAAGCAGCACAATAAATGCAACTCTTGAATCATTATTATTGCACTACTTCCTCATTAACTTTCCTTTGTTTCAGAATTCATGAAAATGTTCCTTTTGTAATATTAGCTAGGTATACTAATTCTATTCTATACTAATATGTTAGCTGTGATCTTTTCAGCAGAAGAAAAATGGAAAGAAACCATGCATATCTTATCCAAAGACAATTAGCCATCAAGACTGTCAAGATATATGTTCTGTTTATATTACTTGCACTGGAGGAAACGATAGCTTTTCGATGTGGCATGCAAAGAAATCATAAGAGATCACCAGGCAGAAGAAAACTTTGTTAGAAAGCTCAAGCAAGTACTTTATACAAGCATCTTCTCTGACTAGTCTTACCCTGGGAGCCCAACAGCCACCGGCCTAGCAACAGGGCGATGTGATCTAAGTGCTGACTGGGAAAGACATCTTCTTTTGGTGCTCATTGGTGAAGCTGAGTTAGCAACAGGAAGTTCTTCATTGCTAAAGAGAGAAAAACTCAAAAATCACTGAAAATGTCCAATCATAGCTCATTTTTATTACCTATATTATTATTATTATTATTATTATTATTATTATTATTATTATTATTATTATTATGGTGGGTCCCACAGTCAACCAGATGTTTAGACTGGATTTGACAATTTTGATCCACCTATGGAGTCCTTCCCAAGGACCTGGATAGGCAGACATTATCGTTTGATGCTGTTCAAGGAATTGTTGCAGGATGTCAACTATTCTAAGTAGAGCTGCCTTCTGCAATTGACTGATGGGGATTGTCAATGCTGAAGGTGTTCAAGTGGTGCTATTGTTGTTGTTGTTGTTGTTGTTGTTGTTGTGATGATGATGATGATGTTTGAAATTGAAGGAAAGCACAAGTGCAACATATTAATTTCTGTTGAGTAAATTTCAGGATGTACTTTGACACTAGAGCCACTTTTTTTTTTCCTGGCAAGTTTAATGCAACATGCAATCAGTGCTGTATTAGCAGTAAGTATTCAAAAAGACACAAATATTTCTTTCTGAGAACTGTCGAAATTGCCATAAGGAACACATTAAACTTTTTTTAAGAGCCCCAAATAGGAAAGTACACAATTTAACATTTAGGGAGTGAAACATTCTGGAAAACTCTAGAACATAACTTTTTCCCTCTGGCATACTGATTGAGCTATTTGTGAGTTTTATCATTTTTCTAAAAGTTAATTTTATGAACAAAATATAGCTTATGGTGTTCCAGATGGTGTATTTTGATAAACAAGTCTGCTTCAAGGAGCCATGTTCAAAACATCAAACTGTTTCCAGTTGGAGAATTAATTTCTGGAAAATCATCAGATCACCCCTAGAGTGGTCATACTGGCAAAGCCCAGGCAGGAAATGGAACATTGCACAGGTTTTCCGTTTCAAGAAAAACAAAACGAGAAAACCCATTACATTGGAGGTATTGATATGAAACATTTAACAAACTGTTGTGTTAGGAGGAAGAAAAAAAAATCAAGAGGAAGAAAATGCCAAGTAAAATGTTCAATATGAGGAAAGCATCAATATGAGGTTCTCAAAAGAAGACAAGTAATATACTCAGACTTGAAATATGTACCACTGAAAATATCAAAATACACAAAAGAAGAGATACAGAGCCGTGCTGGTGCAGTGGTTGGAATGCAGCACTGCAGGCTAACTCACTGCTCATTCCAGTTCAATTCTGAATGGCTCAAGGTTGACTCAGCCTTCATCCTTCTGAGATCGGTAATATGAGGACCCAGATTGTTGGGAGCAATATGCCAACTCTGTAAACCACTTAGAGAGGACCGTAAAGCACCATGAAGCACTACATAAGTCTAAATGCTACTGTTATTGCTACACTCAGATTTCATGCTACAGTTTGGGCAACCATGACAGTTCTTTACAGAGAGATTCCATTAATTGAAACATTAATCTTCAAGATGAGTAACTTATGAGCCACAGTGGCGCAGTGGTCAGAGTGCAGTACTGCAGGCTACTTCTGCTGATCATCAGCTGCCAGCAGTTCGGCAGATCGAATCTCACCAGGCTCAAGGTTGACTCAGACTTCCATCCTTCCGAGGTGGGTAAAATGAGGACCCAGATTGTTAGGAGTAATATGCTGACTCTGTAAACCGCTTAGAGTAGGCTGTAAAAGCACTATCAGTGCAGTACGATATATAAGTGTTATTGTTATTGCTATTAGTAATGCACTGAATTTTTTTAAAGAAAAGTGAGCATCAGATAATAGCCTTGATCTGTTCAAAGCCATTCCAAACATGACATCACTTGGAGTCTTACTCTGGTTTCTTTAAACATTATCTTCTTCCCACTTATCTTATGCTTACCTGTTGTATGGATCTAGTTCAAAGGGATCCCCAAAGACAGAGAGGGAGGCAGCTCCAATATCAGCTCTCATAAACCCAAGTGACGGTTCTATTGGTTTGCAGATGGAAGGGATTGAAGTACCACGTATAGGCTTGCCAAGATGAAGAGTTTTTGCTATTCGAGAACGAGCTGTCACCTCAGCCCTCACCTGGATAGAACATTAAGTTAGCTAAGCTAAAAATGTCCAGTTAACTTAAGAGGCAAAAGAGAAAATACACAACAGCAGCCACCAACATCCTCTTAAAAATTATCACTGATTTTTAAAAAAAATCCCAATAAAACATGCTACTTGATTAATCAACTATATTTCTGCACTCCTGAAAACAGTGTGGGAGAATACCTGGGTTTTTTTCCCCTTTCTCCTCTTTGTCCGGTGCTTGCGTCTCTTATTCCACGTTCCACCGCCTTTTTTCCCAGCAGATGATGATTTGGTGCGCCATTTTTTACTGGTGGTTTTTCTTCTCCTGCCTGAATTAAATGGAAATTGCAACAAAGAGATGATGCTCTGTTGGGACTCTTATTACACTGCACCACCCCAGTTGGCAATTTCGGACAGACTTTCTGCCCGAAATTGCCAACTAGGGTGGTGCAGTGTAATAAGCGAGAATAAGCATGAGCGAGAAAACTTCAACGTCCCCAACAGGCTGTTGTGCTCACCACCCCCCTCTCAATCTCTTCTTTACCCACTCGTTACCTTATGACGCAAAACAAAGAACTCAACACCAGCATTCATTTTATTTTCAGGAATGCTTCGCAGTCTCTTTTAGAAAAGAAAAACGGGGGTGGCTGCTATGCACTTTTTAGTTTAAAAATGTGCCAGTTTCCTCAGAGAAGAGAAATACAATTCGGAGCTAGAGGGAATGGTAGGGACTAATACCCCGATCAGCTACACAGTGTTCTAACAAGCACATGCATTGTGATCAGCCATGTCTCTATGCCATCCCCGCAGAAACAGGACGTGTTCTTAAAATTCCCACAGGGAACATCTATTTGCCCAAACCTATTAGGAGGATTGAGATATCTGATCGTCTGAGTGCATTGACAATTTCATTGACTGCATAATGCAAAGTATTAACTCATGCCACATTTCTCATGTTTACCAAGCAGCACGAGTTCCACACTCCTTATACATCTCTGACCTGTATTAATTGCCAATTGAATGGTTTTTCTCATCCAAAGCAATTCTATGCATTAATATAGGGATGCACAGATTTCATTAGATCTATGGCCATGTATATATATGCTTATCAAAGCTTATCACCATTAATTAATAAGCTTCTGTATACAGGAATTGCATTGCTCTTTACTGAAAGCTACAGTCACCACACAGAAAGTCCTCCACTCACTTGTATTTTTCAGCTGTAAATTTTTGAAAGAAAAATTTTCTACCTATTCTGCCATCCTGAGCCCTTTGCTATCCCCCCCCCGCCCCAAAAAAGAATGTTTCATGAGAATGTTCCTTTTTGTCTTGTTTGTTCAACCTCTGCATTATTAAATAGAAGTTATTTAACTTACACTGGGGAAACACATTGTGGAATGGAAACATTACATAAATAATGAAGTCTATGGGGGTGGGGGGCACTTGAATTTAAAGGCAAAGAGATCTGAGTTCAATCAGAACTGTACGGGCACAATGGGTGGACAAGTCAGGCACGTTCCTCCAATTCTACTTTCCAGGAAGGCAGGGGAAGGGAAATACATGACAAGCTTCCCTAGAAAATGCAACTAAGTGCATTATTGTGATTGAATTACCTCCTTTTCGTTTTTTCCTGGTTGTGGTCCGAGGAGTTAATGGTCTCTGGTACACAGCTGTACTCAGACCCGCTGCAACTGCCTCAATTGCTTCATCAAGAAAGGAAGACATAATGTACCTTGGTACATGCTAAAATCAAGACAAATGTTTATGATTACTGGCTGAAGCTAACTAATGCTAAATTCGCAAATCTCACTTGAAAAGAGAAAATCTTTCCCCTCTAACCTTTCTCCTAAATTATGTCCTCTCTTTGTTATCAGCAGATGTTTCCCTCTCAATCACTTCAAAGTCCTTCCGCCCAGGAAGTCATAAATTTGTCTCTACTATAAATTATTGGTAGAGCAAATAAATGGTGAATCGGGTTCAATGTATCCATCATTCCATTAGGAAACACAAGTGAACATAATGTCCTGCCCACACAACGCTTGTGTGAAAACTATCTATTTTAAGCATTTCTTGACCTTCTGCATTGATCTGCAGGAAGCAGATATAAGCCCAAGGCAAATAGTCTCTCTTTCTGCAATTTAACCAAAGTTACCTTTAGACCATGGATGTACTTTTGCCAATGTCAACATTTTAAAGTATTGTGAATTTGACTGCATCATTCATTCTAGAAGTGGAGTAGCTCTGGGTGCTTATGTAGTACTTCAGAGATGTCATTACATACATACACACACACACACACACACACACACACACACACACACACACACACACAGAGTTCTCAACGTACAAACTATTCACATAGAATTCAAAATTATAATGTGATCACAATTTGGGCACTCAACAACTTCCCCACATTTATAGCTGTTTGTATTATTCTGCAATCATTAGACCACAATTTATGGGTTGTTGTTTTTTTAACTGGTAACTGGCTTCCAGAAAAAGATGCTGCAGATAACATTCACTTAATGAATCTGATTTATTTCACAATCATCGCAAAAAAGGTCATAAAATCAGACACAATTATGTGGTGACCCGCATGACACACACAACAGGCTCAATTTAAGCTGTTTGTTGAGTGTACATGCCTACATACCTTTAAATGAAATTATATATTTAGAACTATATTTATATATTGCATGTCTGCAGTGACACAAAGTACAGGTAGTCTTCAACTTAGGACAGTTCACTTAGTGACCATTCAAAGTTGCAATAGCACTGAAAAAAGTGACTTGTGACCATTTTTCACACTTATGACCATTGCAGCATCGCAATGGT
Source organism: Thamnophis elegans (assembly GCF_009769535.1). NCBI lineage: Eukaryota > Metazoa > Chordata > Lepidosauria > Squamata > Natricidae > Thamnophis > Thamnophis elegans. The sequence continues at coordinate 76,083,930 of NC_045541.1, read as the reverse complement.
CAGGTGATTTATATTCGATGCTTGACAACTGATTCACATTTACGACAATTGTAGTGTCCCGGGGTCATGTGATCATCTTTGTGACCTTCTGACAAGCAAACTCAGTGGGAAACCAGATTCACTTAACAACAGTGTTACTAACTTAACTGCAGTGATTCACTTAACAAATGTAGCAAGAAAAGTCGTAAAATGGGATCAAACTCACTTAGCAAATGTTTCACTTAGCAACATACATTTTGGGCTCAACTGGGGGCGAAACTCGAGGACTACCTCTACATATTACCTTAGTCCTGCAAAGTTATAGCCAGCCTAGGAGCTTCAAGATTCTTGTAAAATCTATCCCATTCTAAAAGTACTTTAGAATATAAGGACAGAAAAGTTTAAAAAAAAATCAGTGGAATGATTTTCTATGTTTTCTATACAAATCTACAGAACCAAATGATTAATAAATACCAACAGAGTTTGTGTGTGTGTGTATTTTTTGTTGTTGTTAAACATGTACTTAAATCACTGGGCCCAAGAACTGTTACCAGAAATCGTCACACTTTTGATTTACATGCCAGAAATGATTGCAAGTATGCACCCCATTCCTTTCCTATGGGCAAACAGTGCTATGCTGTCTACCCTTGGTCATTTACGGGATAGCTGTCCATAGACTATATCATTCCATCAGATTAAACTGTACCTGAATTCTCTGCGCAGTTGTTATCCTATTTCGGTTCACGGTGGCTCGGACGCGCTCACTTTGGCGTGTTCTAGCAATAGCTCGTGTCCGGGCACTGGGACGCAGTCGACTAGTGGTAGGGATTACATCAGCGATGAGTGAAGCAACTTCCTCTTCGCTCACCTGATCTGTTTCTTAAAAGAAGATCTGTGTCAGTTTTCAGCTATATTTCAACCATCACTTGAGCACCTTTCTAGAGACCAAGTGCTACATAGTTCACAAATGAATGAGTTCATCTATAGATATTTAGATTAACAACTTAAGTATGCAAGACATTCAACCATTCTGAAACCTTTGTCTACATCTAAGCAACAAGATTTGATTACTGAATTTTGCTGCCATGTAATAGCACTATGTAGAATAAATCTTTTCACAAGATTTTTCATTGCAACTATGCTTCTATAAGATAACAGTAATGTTAAAATTAAATTCCAGTATGTTTTGTAAAACTAATTTCTGTCATTCAAACTAAAAATATGTTATAAAGAAAATACTTGCCAGCCTCAGCAGGCATAGCATTTGCAGGTGCACATGGCGGACAGAACCATTCATCTACAGGTACCTCGCTTAAAGGTGGATTAAGGCATTCCATATGGTAACTAAAGAAAGAGTATACAAGGTATTCTTACAAAACTGTAAAGGTAGAAGAGAACACCAGGCCCTTTTGCCTATTATGCAGACTAATCCTTTATACAGAGAGTGATGTACATACACAATTTCCTATTCTAACCAGACCAAGACATTTGTTGATATGGAATTAAGAAATATTCCAAGAGCTAACAAAATACCAAAATATTATTTCTGTATTGAATTTATATTTACTGACAAAAAAATAAAGGGAGACTAGTACAGATCTATTTCAAGCTATTTAGCTCTCAACAGCTAGCCATACCCATCTGGGATTTGAACCCGGGCTACTTACATATTAGGTAGATGTATTAACCTCTAAGCCATGGGCTCTTCTTGGTTTGTCAGCTACACCAGGGGAGACATTAAGTGTTCTTCATGGTGAGACCAGTCTATCAGGGCAACCTGGTCTACCCCAATATGGGCAGAGCATACTGCTTCTGCTTTTGCCTTTCAGCCCCAATACAGGGGCCTTTGTTGCTTTCGCGACAAGCTATTTTTGAGGATGTCGCAAAAGCAACTGCCTGCAAGGGTTCCTGGATTGGGGCTGAAAGGTGAAAGCAGTATGCTCCATTCTATATTTGGGTAGACCAGGTTGTCTGATAGACCGGTCTCACCAGAAAAAACATTTACCAAAAATCTAAGAAACCAGAAAAGGTTGCATGTTCCAATTATCACTTACTTAAAATATAACACATTTATAATGTATGTTAACTAAGAGCGGTGCTAAGGAGAGAGATAATATATATTTTGAAATTCTCTGTATGAGGATACCTCTTTAGATATTCATAACCTGTAACTGCAGAGTAAAACAAAAAAGCTCACTGTGGCCACACCCTGTCCATCTTTGAGCAACCCATCTTTGTCAATAGATCTAATAGAAAAATTATAACTGTAGTCAAGTAAGTACAAAGTGCCCTATGGTCAGAGATCACAGTGAAAGTGTGAAGCTTTATAACCAGATTCACCTGAAAGCAATTATATTCCTGCCAAAGATTTCCAGTTACCATGTGGTAACAGCAAAGTATCCTTGTCACTCTTCAAACATACAACTTATGAATGATTGGAAAGGTTTAAAGGACACATCTGGTCAGGTATGTCAACAAAAATGTGGCATCGTCTATATTAAAAGCAAACTAACACCCTCAAGGGAAATCCTAATCTCAAGAAGCATTTGACAAATGTTACAATCAAGAAAGATTTTTAAGATTTTTTCTTTACCCTGCATCACATCCGTCACAAAGCAGTAAGCGATCTTCTCTGTCGCTTCGACCACATACTTCACAAAAGGTGGGATCTTCCTCCAGACTATCTTCCTGAGATTTTGTATTCTCAACAGGTATCTAAAGAAAACATTTTAAGGAGATTTTGCATTGTTCACAGTAAAACAAGCAACGTTCCTGTACAAACAAGTACCACAACTCAGCTTTGTCTAATTGTGTCTAAACATGAGCTTTTTGTGTGTTTTTTTTTCATCATGATGTCAGATTTAAGGAGAGGTGTCACCATATTATAAAGTTAATTTCTTTCCATTTTATATAGATTTTTTTTTCTTCAAGAGTGCTTAAAGGGTAACATTAAAAAAACTTAAACCAAAAGCATTTTCAGTTTAAATATCAGAGTTACCAAATGTTACTTTGTGTTCTTTCTATGTATTCTTACTTGTTCCTTGTTTCAATTTCGTGACTGGATCAATGAAAGTAAATTATACAAGGAGCAGTAAGATATTTATTGTGGTGTGTGTGTGTGTGTGTGTGTGTGTGTGTGTGTGTGTGTGTGTGTGTTTGTGTAGATAGAGATAGATAGATATAAATAAATATAGATATGTATGAAAACATATATCTCTATCTCTATCTCTTATTTCTATCTATCTATCTATCTATCTATCTATCTATCTATCATCTATCTATCTATCTATCTATCTAGGTCTTGGCATATTCAGGTCTTTTCTCGTGTAAGATTGACAGTATCTTGGCAACATTTCGACGAGGTCACACTCGTTATCTTCAGGCTGGTGCCTTTGGCTTCGCGCTTGTGCGAGCAAAGCGTAAAAGACTCGAATACGCCAAGACCTGCATACCTACATACCTCATTATAAACTGGTGAATACTACCAACTGTGTTATTTCAGAAAGATTAAATCCAGAAAAAGCACACAACAGTGAATTACGAGTAGATTAGAAATGAGAAAGCAGATACAGAAAATGCTGTTTATGTTTTGCAAAACATACTCTTGATTTTTGCTATTTTTAAGAAAACAAAATACCTACTTTCTTCAAAATTTCTCCATCAAAGCGCACACGAACACAAATAGATTTAAAAATGATCCGATCCACGGGACAAGAGTTGGCATTCTGTTAAAAAAAAAAAAAACGGAGGGGGAGATGAGACAATTTACCAATTTCAAAAGCATCTCCATTTTTAAATAAATTTAAAATTCATATGTAGCTGAGGACCTGCCTTAAAAACTTGATATGTTTCTATTTTCAGAGCTTAGTAAGTCTGAACTGAAATAATTGTATGTACATTGTCAGCATTTGTTTCATTTATTATAACATCTGGATTTATATTTCTCAATTCTAACCAGAGAACACTAAACTATTTTAAGAGCAGACAGCAATTATTAACCATAAGAATTGAAAAAGAATAATAATTAAAATAATCCGAGGACACGTATATACAAATTAACTTTCTGGGGGAACTTTAGAGGATCTTTAATGATTATTTGCTACCAACCAAATATGACCTGTAAAAAGACACATTATGAAAGAGTCACAAAGCTCACAAAATAGCATCAACTCTAGCATAATTTTATCAATTAAATGAGTTCTTACTTTAGACCATTCAACTATACAATCCAAGCAGAAATAATGGGCACAATTCTCAGGTGTTCCAACTGCTTGATCTCTGAATGTATTGAGACATATTGGGCAGTTTTCAGCATCTTCATCGGTAGAAGAATTAATTTCTCCATTAAGTTCAGGCTTCGTTTTAATAGAATATTCTGGTTGCTCAGAAGTCATTTCCATGTCATCTTCTGCCTCCTCCTCTTCAGTATCTTACGAAGAAAAAAAACCCAATAGTCTCATGCATACATATCACCAAACCTGTTCTGGAAGGCTGGAAAATTATTTTACTTGGAACATGAGACAGTAGAAAAGAGTAAGGCAGCTTAGGCAAGAGTTGAAAACTATCTGTATAATACTAGATACATATTTATTAGGTATCTCTATTGTCATTGGTGACCCAGACTTATTAACAAGAAATGCACAAATTAAGTATAATTGAATCAGGTGTAACATTTATATGTCCTCCTAAATCCTGATTGCCAACAAAGATGAGGGCCAGGGTATCAGACTCATATTGTATGTGACAAAGAGTAACACACACCCCCCCCGTGTCTGTGTTTGTATGCGCGCACATGAATGGGTGTATACCATGCCTGGATGGCAGCCTTTAATACTATGTTTAATACTATGAATGACTAGCAAGCAACCAAAACAGTTATAAGAGGAATGTGCTTGTCTACAGTTCAATTATTATAGTGATTTGATGCAAATTAGGCAAGTTAGCAACTACTCTCATCTAAAGTAGCTGTAAAAATAGCTCATTAATGTAAAACGTCTTTAATTAATATTACTGAAAGAGTTGTTATAATCACCTTCTAGATCTTCATCTTCACTTTCTTCATTCTCTTCATCTCCATCTTCATCAGTATCACCTTCATCCTCACTTCCTGTGTCATCAGAGTCTCCGGTATTTCCATCACTGCTTTCTTTTGAAAAACACAGTAAAGAAAATCAAGAAAGGGCATTATCAACTAGAATGTAAAGTAGTAAATAAGTCTTTGACTGAATTCTACCTGGAGAAGGGTGTTAGCAACCAAATGGAGAATCTGGAGTAAGGATCTCAGAAATTAACATTGTATAGTTTCTAAGGCCCCACCGATGTCCTTGAAAATGCAACATTGTGTGCCATATAACAAAACACTTAGCACTCTGGTTTCAAAAAGTTTAATTGCTGAGGGCACATAGTTGTTACCCTTGTGGGTTGAATATCTAAGGATTGCATTAGTGCTGTTTGAGATTGCAAAGAAAGGTTTGAAGAGGAAAGCTTCCTGGGAAAATGACTGGAAATAGATGGCAAGACATTTGAAAGCTTTGATCTCCTCAGTTTTTATCATTATTGATCCTCCAGGTAGTTTGGTGAATAGAAGGACCTTAATTTTCACATGGTTGATTTCTAGCATTTCAGATTGGCAGTAGGATGCTAGGGCCCAAAGGCTATGTTGCAGCTTTATTTGGGAAACAGACAAGATTGCAGCAGCATAGACATATAGCAGAATGGAGATTGGTTTACTGGTCCGAGCAGAGGGGTGAAATTTGGTTTTAGTAAGGGCTTGAACAAAATAAATAATGCATAACCTAAATAATAGAGGGGCCAGGACACATCCCTGTTTACTCTCTTAGAAGTTAGAATAGAGTCAGTCAGTTCTCCTGCACTGCAATCTATTCATGCAAGATCATAATTGACTGTAGGAGCCACTGGTCAATGGAGATTATGCTGCTACTTTTTGCCACAACCTCTCACATGAATGAATGTAAAGAATGAAAAAAATGCCTCTTTCAGACCAATGAAAGTAATTCGGAAAGAACCTCCAGGAAGGTTAATATACTTTGCAGAGCAACACATTGAATCGCAATAGAAAAACTTTATCTAAAACTGACTTGCTGTACTGAGAAGATTCTTTTTTGGACCAGTAAATCAGCAAGCTTATAAAAAAGTTTAGAATATAATTTGCTAATTATACATAGTAAGCTGACAGGATGATAATTAGATTGGCTTTGTTGTCCTTTTTGTAAGGTATATAATTAATTAAGAGACAGTTTGGTGTAACGGTTATGGCACAAGGCTAGGAAAGGAAGGGCTGTGAGTTCTAGCCATGCCTTCGGCACAAAGCCAACTGGGTGACCTTGGGCTTCTCACTTTAAGCCCTTGGAAGGAAGCAATGGCAAACCACTTCTGAAAATCAGGCCAAGAACTGCAGGGACTTATCCACGCAGTCTCTGAAAATTAGATATGAGTGAATGGGCAAAAATAAAACATCTGTTCATTCTTTGGAGATCTGCAGAGAAATGTTGATATTAGTGAATAGAGGGGGTCAAAACAGCAGCCCACCAATTAGGGTTTTCTTTCAGTACTTGTGGGAAGGTGAAGTCCCTTCCAGTAATTTTACCACTTTTAAAATGGTTTGGAGATTGGATGCCAAGTTAGGAGAGTGCTAGTGTTTACTGGATGTATATCATAATTCCTGGCTGTGGAACTGCACATAATAGCGAGCATCCCATGTCTTATATGTTATTAGATTATGCATTCTAGTTTTGGACCTGGATAGAAACAAGGAAGCAGAACAGGATATCATTTTTAAGATTAAGTGAATTGGTCTGTCCCATTTTGTCAGTTGACATACTTGTTTCTTCTTACAGAGAACCTTATATTTCTGTTTCTGTGAATATTTTTTTGGGGGGGGAGTGGGATCATTACTATCCATAGCAGCTAACCATCAAATTTAATTTTTCAATTTTAAAGATTCAGCTTCTGGACACTCAAAGGGACAGCTCACTTTCTGGGAAGAGAAAGGAGCCAGGATGGCTTGATATGTTAATCATTAGCAGTCTGATCACTTGTCACATAAACTTTGCAACCACCAGCTACCACTACAGGGTTTTTTAAAATCTTTTCTTTAAAAGCTAAAAACGTTGACCCTAAATGACTCAGAAATTACAAACTGAGATATTATTCAGATCCAAGGGGGGTCACATAAGCTACAAAATTAAGGCCCGTACTGACTTCATGCATTCATTCAGATATTTTGAGCTGAAACAGGTTATAATTGAACTAAGTGTAACCCAGACCATTTTTGATAAATTTCCAAGATATTATTAGATCAATGCAGAAATCCATAATGTCTACTTTTGAACCAACACAAAGGAGCCACACTAAATTCCTCAGGCTCTGATCTGACCAAGAATGTGTTTATGTCAATACTTAAGAGACTTAACCCATAAAGGTGCTAGGGCCTAGAGCAGTGATGCCAAAAGCAGGGGGAGCACAGGAGGGTCAGGCACGGGCATGGCACACCTCTAATGCTATGTGCATGAACCAGTGCACATGCACGCGCTTCCCCCTTGTGCACATGCGCACATAACCAGCGCTCCCCCCTGCTTTTGCCACACTTTTTTGCCCTCCCCAGAGGCTTTCTAGGAGCCTGGGGAGGGCGAAAACAGCCTCCCCTGCCTCCCCCCCCCCAGGCCCTCTGGAGGCTTCAGAAGCTTCCCTGAAGCATCCGGAGTGCAAAAAAATAGCCCTATGGGCAAACTGGAAGTTTGGGAACGGACTTCCAGTTTGCTCGTAGAGCCATTTTTCGCCCTCCGAAGCCTTTAGGAGGCTTCCCTGAAGACTCTGGAGGGCGAAAAACACCCCTACGGCCAAACCGGAACTTCCGGTTTGGCTATAAGTCTACTTTTTGCCCTCCAGAGCCTTCAGGGAAGCCTCCTGAAGGCAAAAAATGGCACTATGGCCAAACCGGAAGTGACTTTCCCGAACGTCCAGTTTGCTCGTAGGGCTGGTTTTTCACCCAGAGGGCGAAAAACAGCCTCAAAAGAAGGCCAAAATCAGCTGGCCAGCACGCACATGCACGCTGGAGCTGACAGGGCAACGCCTCACATGCCCTAACAATTGGGTCCTAGTGCCACCTGTGCCATAGGTTCACCATCATGGGCCTAGAATATAGGCAGGAGTCCTACAGTATGAATTTCATACTGTAAATTTCTCCTTGACCTCTTAAACTTTTAACAGACCCCATATAAAAAAACTTCCCAGAAAAGGTAAGTCCGGTGTAAAGGAATGGATAAGGTCTTTTTTTTAATGTTGCATTCCTTTACGGGCAATCTCTGGGAACTAAATGATCTTGACAGGTAAGTTCAAAAATATGGGTGGGTGGAACCACTTAAGCTTGAGCAGAACTACAACTTTCTCTCATCTAGCAATATACTAGAAAAGAGAGAACTTGCTCTCGCCATGGATCTGAATTGATCACTTAACAAAGGGCTTTGAAAACTGAAGCAAGGGCATCAGGCTCCTCATCCTAATGTGAAAAGAAAGCAAAAGAATTCATGGAATATTTTTATCCTGTAGGAATTCTTAGCTCCTTAATGCCAGCCAAGCATTAAACTGAATAGGAGTTAAAACTATGTCTGTGTTTGAATGTTTACAACTATGGAGCCAAGAAATTATCAAAACCACTAGGAGATATTTTATTATAAATACTAGTTGATTAAAGACCAGAAAGTTGGAATGCACACTGAGTAATTTCATTTACCTGCATCACTAAAGAGCAGCGCATTTGTTCTTTTAACTTTGCCTACTGCAGCATTCTTGTTTATGAGTTCATCCTGGCTGTCTTCATCCATTGTGGGGCATTTGGAACTGGCTTCCTACAAGTGTAAAGTAGAATGAAATTTTTTGTTAAAAAAAAACCCGCACAACCCTGATGTGGCCCTGAATAACATTGAGTTTGACACCCCTGTGGTTGGAAACTGAAATCAGGGAGACCCATATTCTAGTCCAGGGTTCCCCAATCTTTTTGTTCTGTGGTCTACTACTGGGCCATAATGGCCTGTTCAGAACTGGGCTGCGTGACGGGTGGCCGGTGCATGTGCGTGCACCTTGACTTGCACAAGTGCTGGATCGGCATTGCATTCTCACATGCGCACACCAGCCCACCACTTGCACAGACTGGTTCCCCTCTCCCCCCCTCCAGCCAGGCCACCAAGCCACAAAGGTTGGGGACTGCTGCTTTAGTCTGTCCTCAGAAGCTCATTTGGTGCCTTTGGACAATTGTGAAGAAAAACACAAAGCATGAATAATATGCCTGCTACCTTAAATGAAAGGCCGAATATAAATCTAGCAAATGTTATACGCAGTATTTCTCCTTTTTTCTAATCTATTTATCAGCAATTATAGTAATAAATACAAACATTTAAATGCATAGCTGCTGCAGAAGTATTTCAGCCAACAATACTCATATAGCCAGGATTTGGGTCCCTTCAAACATTTGAGGCCCATGGCCCAGACACATTCTTTTCTATTGAAAAAGAATCCATTCAAAAGCAACAAAGAACATACATCAAGCATTACAATTATATACATCAGGCATAGTTCTTCTAGTCCTATCTGTATCCTATGGATATGTATAACAGTCTAAGGTTATATAAGTGTCCTTAACAAACGGAAATAATCAAGGTTATGTTAACAATTTTATGGATTCTAGTTCAAAATATAGTGAAGAGGAAAATGAACCCAACAATAAGATTTTCTGCTTCAGTTCTACAGTTACATCGCCAGATATGTTGAATGAAAATTAAAAAATGAATCCTCCTCATTTCTAATACACAACACTATTTTAGGATTTCCTTGTAAATGCAGGTTTTGCATAACTTTGTTGAACAAAAGTGAGACATACATACACACACACACACACACACACACACAGAGTATATACAAAGTAGTAACTGCTGCTTTGAAAAGCATACATTCATATGTCCATATTAGATTCTTACGAACATTAATGAAATGTTGTCCGAAAAGATATGCCTTCAAATACAATACTAATACACTAGAATACTGTAAAGATTTTATATGAAAACTTCAGGTGATTAAATTGTTTGTATACAGTATGTGCAAGGCAGTTAAAAATTAATAAAGTGTATGCTAAGAAACAGCATGCAGCAATCAATTCATCTAAACCCATATTAATCAGGGGATATTTGTTGCTTATCTGTCTCATGTTCTCACTTATCTGGAAGTCCTATTGAACATAATGGGGATTATACCTGTACACACACACGTAAAAACCTACTCATAATGTACTTCCAGATAATTATATACATTAGGATTTTGCTTCTGAATTTAGACTATGCAATATTATTTTAAAAATGGTATGTCCTTGCTGATTAAATAATATTTTAACATCTTCTGACATACTCCCTGCTACATTGGAAGTCTTAGTCATTTCTGGTTTTGTCCTGACCTACACAAACACAAATCAATCTTCATATTTAAATCTTTATTAAAGAATCTCAGTCCAAAATTATATGTAATTATACGGAATCTGTTTGGTATATGGAGCAGAAACATTTCCTCTATTATCAGTGTTGTTGCTGATCATTAAAGCCCCAATGACCATTCAAGGGACATCTTCCCCAACATGGGCTTGCCTAGGCTCTACAACCATCCTCAGAAACCTTCACCCAATTGTCCTTTCCAAGCGAAGCTGGAAGACCTTTTCCAGGAATAGAAGCTTCCAGACCTTCCCAGTTCACATTGCCCTTCCCATCTAACATATTTTCCTGCCCCAAACTGAGACATTTGGTATTTTCCAAGGGATTTTTTTTAATTAACCACCGCTGTGATTCTTGTATCTCTGTCGCTTCTTTTTTATTCCCTACCGTTTTTTGTAAGCGGTCTTTTGAGGGTATCTAAGATAAATAATAAACGCGCACTTTTTACACACTCGACTAAGGGCAAACCATCCGCTCCAACGTTTCAAGCTCGGTCTTAGTAGAGTTCCGTGGCCGATACACCCAGGCGAAAAACAGGCAGAGCATAACAAGCATTGCAGCCACGTCATTAAGTGCGAGACGAAAACATTGCCCAAGAGAGGGAAACGCGAAGGGGAAAGGGAGGGGGGGCGGTCGCCCAGGTTCCAGACCACACCGGGCTCAGAAACACGAGTGGGAATAACACAACGACACGGAAAGGGATGTCCTCGCAGATACAACGCTCCCCGCCTCTCCGACCCTCAGATCTTTCTGGGACAGCAGCCGCAGACTGCAACGTCGCAAGGCTCCAAGCCCGTCGCCGGTTGGAGATCAAAAGCTCCTCTGCCCGCAGCTTTAATTTCGGGCCGCCTGGCTGCTTCCCCTCCCGGGCAGCTGGAGGGTCGCATCCGGGGGGGAGAGGGTGGCAGTAATGCAGCACAGTTGACTTCCACTCACCTGCCAGGAGGCGAGCCCGCGGGATAATGTCGAAAAACGGACGGAGGGTGCGCACGGGCGCCCGTGACCGTTACTAACCGTCTGTAAATAGAGATCCCGGAAGGAACCGAAGCGACGTGAAGCTGGGCCTCCTTGAAGGCCGAAAGCGCCTCCAATGGCTGCGCTGACCCGGAAGAGGATGGAATCTCTTCCGGGCTACATTACTTAATCCGCCAGATGCGAAGAACAGAAAGTATGGAACCATTTGTTTCGGGGAAAGAGTGGATCGTGATTAAAACATGGAGCATTGTTTCGGCTGCACCAATTCCGAAGGAAGATTCGCGTTAAAACTGCACTTTTGAATCTGCTCCCGCCACAGGTGGCTGTGGATACGATATCGGCCTGAAGTTGGCCAAAGAAGGGCACCCATAGGATTGCTGCCGTGGCTTTTGCCAAATTGCTTTATTCACAATCTTCCTTGGTTATTTAAATTTTATTAACATTTTATTGTAATTGGCAGCTGCTGCCAAGCAGGTCTTTAGCGATCTTTTTAACTAGAGCCATCACCTTTACCTTCTGATAGGGATAGCTGTGTTTAAATATACTCTTAAAACGAAGAGCGATTTCTTCCCATGAACTCTGCACATTATTCGGGGTGCTTTATTTTTATGCAGCTGCAAAAGCGAACGCACATTATGATCCTTCGGACAACCCGGTCTTGTGCGTACTTACTCAAGAAATAAGTCAATGTGATGCATACACATCGTTTTAATTTGAGCAATACAATCGTTCACGCAAATGTCGAGAATCCCTCTTAAAAGTTACCAGAAAATAACATAAAACCTCCTAATGATTTCGACAGAAAGTTAAAACGTGCAGATTTTCAAATGAGTATTAGATATCTAGGTAATGTATTCTTGTATGGTCCGTGACTTAACCAAGGTTTGTGAAATAAAATACAATTAGTTGATTTAAATACCACTACCGTATGCTCTTAAATCGGCTTGTGTGAACCCAGTTCTTACAAAGCATGATTAATAAACTACGGTGATAGTCGAGTTCACACAACAAACTCAATAAAAAGCAAGCAAGCTGCAATGATGGTTTAGACAGGTTCATATCTGGATGTATTATTTGGGGAAAAGGAAGTCCTAAATCAGCCCAAACGCACTGAGTTCAGGACAAGAGTATGGTGTTTCTTGGGATTCTTTAAAGCAGTTAAAGTGAAGGATTAATTGTTCTGTTAAACGTTAAAATACAAACGTTTGTCTTCCTTAATTAACATTACTAGCTAATTAATAGCACTGAGTCCAATAAAGTTGCCAAGTAAGATGCCACTGAACCTTCTCTTAGTTTAAGGGCTCCCTCGCATCGGGTCCTGTGAACGTCTGGACGTTTTCCTCCAGAAGAAACGCGCAAGCCTTCCACCACAAGAGGTCTCTGCAATATCCCTCCCGTGACCCCACACGCTGCAGTCTGACAAGAGCGAGCCGTGCGTGTTAAACCCCGCGGAACCGGGGTGGGGGTGGGGGATGAGGGAGACGACAGGGCTGCATGCCAGCGTTATTCTCCCGCTAGGGCGTTCGGGATTATAAGGATTACGTCGCTAACCCAAAGAGGAACCTACCGGGGTGTAACTAAAGCTCCAAATAGCTCAGCGAGATCAAAACGTCGCTTTCTGCCTCTGTGTTGTACCGTACACACCACGGTTGTAGAAGAGTAGGAAACGAATCAAGCTGCTATCGGATGATGCCAGGAGTACAGTATATCAATTTGGCTTAATCCGGTTTTATGGCTCCGATCGTAAACTAAGCAGCCCTCCGTGCATATGCTGCCAGTGAATCCATCCATTTACTTGGGGGTGTTAGAGGAAATGCTTGCTTGCTTTCCTGCTAAGGTGTGGTTTTATAATTACGAGGAAAAGCTTGCTCCCTTTCATCCTAACAGGCATCATTTTATAACCCTTTATCATCTTTCCTGCCAGTTATTTTACAGCACAGTTATATACCTTTACTTCTATTCAGAGTTTATTTTCAGGTAGAAGTTACGTTGCAGTTCTAATCGTTCCTCTTTTGTTGAAAGGCACAATATTTCTACCCCTCTAAGTTTCTCCTTTTTGAAGCACCCTGAGGAAAGGAGAAGCAAACCTCACCAATTATTCTATAGTGATTTAGTTTTCTGAGCCCTTAGAAGGAATGACTAAAAACTCCAAGTATACAGTATCCATTTATTGTACAATAACGTTTTTGGCTGCATGATTGTTTAGATGATCAAACAGTTCCCCAAGAAATGGCATCACAATACATTTCTGATTCCAAACAAAATGACAGTCTTCATTAATAACCTGCTCCATATCAAGCTGGTGACCTACCATTGCCAGAAAAATTGATAAATATTTTAGGGCAGGGGTCCCCAACCCCTGGTCTGTGGACTGGCATCAGCCCACGGCATTCCAGACACTGGGCTACGCAAACAAGCAAAGGCCCATCTGTGAGGTGTAGGTAGCATGTAGGTAGCATTCAAAACCATATTCCGGTCCACGGAAAAATCTCTCTCCACAAAACAGGACCCTGGTGCCCAAAAGGTGGCCCTGCTTTAAGGTTATTCTGGATCTTAAAAGGAAAGGATACTTAACTGAAAGATTGAGGAGATCCTAGATGTAGGATTGCCAATTGATGAAGTACTTCTGCAGGCAGGGAAGGATAAGTTTCCCATTTGCTGTGTGTTGATATTAGTCCCCCCCCCCCAGGTTAAACAAAAAAAAAGCAATCACTACTCCTCAGAACTCTCTCCTCTTCACCCACCCTCAAAGATAAGAGCTGCCAAGCTGATCCCCACCCCACAATCAGGCTGGGATAACAGTGCTGGGTAAGAAAGAAAGTCTGTCCTTCATACCAGTTTCCTAATTATTTATCTAAGCTGCTATTTGCCTTGAGGGGTGTGGGTATGTTCTTCTATTCAATCATGTCCATTTTGTGGAACAAGTCCCTGCAGTTCTCTGGGCAAGGGTTTTCAAAAGTGGTTTGCCATTACTTTCTTCCCAGGACTGAGGGAAAGAGATTTGGAGATTCTAGTCCCCTTTAGGCATAAAGGCAGCTGGGTATCTTGGGCCAGTCACTTTCTCCCAGCACTGGGTATGAGGCAATGGTGAAAATGTCTGAAAAACCTTGTCTAGGAAATCCAGCGTATTTAGAAGTCCTCAGATTAGGGGAAAAGATTGGATTTCTCAAATAGTTAAAGAGGAAGGGGAAATGATGGATTTGTTAATATCTGTTGAAAAAGTTGGAGCCCTTGTTTTCTTTTTTCCCCATTTGCATTGTACTATCTTTTTCCTTTTCTCTTTTATTTTTTTTTCTTTATTAGATTTGTACTTTCCTTCTACAACAAAATCTTTTAAAGAATTTTTAAAGGTTTGGGGAAGAAAACGGATTAATTGAAAGAAAGACAACAATTTCAATATGGAATACTGGAGCATAATAAAGTTATTACTAAAATGTATTATGATACATTTACTCTGATATTGTTATTGGAGTGCTTCATCCCAGTCTGTTGTAATAGCTGCCCACCCTATAAAATTAAACAGTAAATGGGAGAGGGAAAGAGACGGAAAAATATAATGTTTTGGCACCTAATCATGAATGAAACTGTGTTCTGTTTCTGGATGCTGTTAGCAACACAATGAATAGGCCAGGTGTGCCGTCCTCATGTTTGTTTCTCAAAGGAGAGGCCGGCAATTACCCTTTTTATTTGCAGAAGTATTCTAATACAGTTTTTATCCTATGGGATTTAGAGGAACCAGAGCAAAAGAGAGAATTGTAGTTTCTGTGGTCCAGATTAAAATCTAATTTGGTGTAAACATTCTCAGCAATTCATTAATTCAACTGGTTCAAACATAGGTTCGGCTTCATAGAAGAATCTGCAATATAATAACTCTGACCATTTATTCTATCATCGTCTTGTCAAGATTTTCAGCACTACTTGGAACTGAACCTAGGTTTTTCTACATACAAAGTCAGATAATCTGAATAGCATTGAATACAGTTGTTTGCTAGGAAACCTAGTTAGGGTGGTATGGGTGAAAAAAACAACACAGGAAAATTGGAACGTGTATAGAACAAGCTGTCTCTTTCCTTTCTATACAGGCAGCACAAATCATGCTTCTTCCTTTTCAAAACCTTTACAAAAACAGAGTGCTAAATGCAGCTAAGCATGATGTACATGTCAGCTGTCCCTTTCCAACATCTTCAACAGTGAGCTGAAGCAAGAAGAGTGAGAAAACAGACATACTGAATATTCTGGAGAAAACAAAAACATCTCACTATAAAAAGTGGCTACCCAGATGTCATTTTAAGTACTGCAATGTTACAAAAAAGGAGGTAGTTGATTTTCTTGCTGGAAAAACAACAGTTCATCAGAAACTGCTGGAAAAGGCGGCCCTGTGATTTGCAGAATCAGCCTACAGCTTGAGAAGTCCCAAATCAATTTCCTTCATCAATTGCAATTCTCTTCCTCCAATTAGTGCCCTTCTGATTCTAAGAATTCTCATGATCCATTCTAGGACCCCCTTTATTTTTTTTAAATGTCATTTTTAATATAGCACTTTGAAATTTGTAATTGTAGCACATCTTCCTTGCATTGAAATAAGACAACTATCCCTATGAAATATAGTGTGAAAAATTGAAGAACCATTTCTGACCAAAATGTTTGAGAGAGATAACAAAAAAAAGTATGTGCACCTTTCTATTTCTCCTCAGGCTGGATTTAGGAGACTGGGGGTATCAGGTAGTTCATTCTGATCGGTAGCTGTTTATTATAAAGATCTTTTATGGAGAGTCTTTGGAAGAGAGTCTTTGCCAATGAGGGACTCCCCGTTATCATCCCTCCCAGTTTTTGATCCAGAAATGCTAAGCAAGCCTCCACAGGAGACCCTTCCATAGATGGGGCACCTTTGCTGAAAGGTTCTTTGCTGTGCCTTTTCTTAAAACTGGCAGAGTCACTGCAGATAACAACAGCTATCTCACTTTGGATCGCCTTGAAAAAAAACATGCAACGTTGGGCATGATTAGTCTTTGATAGGAGACCACCAAGATATCCCAGGGCTGAAACTAAAGTGGAAATATCCATAATAAGACAATGGCAAACACTTCCATATGGTTAGCAGAGTTGAGGACCACTGGAGAGAATCTTAGAGGCTGAGTCCAAGTAATGATATGTGCAAGATTATAAACTGTAAAGTTATATAGTATTAGGCTGTTCAGAAATGCAAAAGTAATGCAAATACTTTGAAGGGAAGTCAAGAAACAGTCAGAGGACTGACTGATAGCCCAAATTAAGCTGTGCTCAATATTTTGGAATTGACAACACACCTCCCTTAGCAACTCATTTGAATAAAACTTTTCAAAATCTCAGTCACGTACGATCTTAAAAAATAGTCAACCCTGGAATCATATGGAGGATTTGATTGCTTTTTCTTGTTTATATAGAATGTTAAACTAGTTAGCAAATGTAGTTTTTAGCTTATTCTTTTCCCGATGCTTTAAATAATTCATAGGAAATTATACAACTAAGGTACATGAAAGGCAAGGCAACAACTGTTAATAGCTAATGTCATTCTCAGCAATATAAAATATTACTCATAGGCCTTGGTGAGTCTCTAAAAATGGACATGCACATCAGCATAGCACGTACATGTCTGGTTTGGACAAATGCATTATCTAGAATAAAGGATTATAATATTAAACTTCCTAAAGATATATAAAGCTCAGAGCTACATTGCCAGAAACACATATTATTAAAAAGAGAAAGAAAGCATTGGTCAAAATCCAGGATAGTTGCCCCCTTGTGGGCCCCAACTCTCTTTTTTAAGTCCACTGAATCTTCCAAAACCTTTAAACAAGAGTAGAATTATTTTCTGCTGATGTTTAAAGGTTAATGGAGTAAATTAGATGGAGTAAGATTCAACAACTCTTAAAGAATATATATACACTTTAAAAGAAAAACTTTTAATCAACCCCAAAAAGTGAAATTGGAGGGAGGGAAATCATACCTCAGCTTCTCATGTATCTTTATCATGTAAATGTCTTTTCTGCTGTTCTTCTTGGAAGTGAAAAAATAAGTATAAGTATGCCTGCAATTCTCTAACTTTACAACATAGATAGGAAAAAAAGTAGTTCAATTACTCTAAGAAAAAGCTCATATACCTTGACAAATATGGATCATTTTTCCATAGGGATCCTCCAAAGAGTCAAAGTATTTGTTTTCTAAATAAAATCAGTGATGGAAACCCTTTGCTCAATCTATTTAATAATGTGATTAAAATAATCTATCCTGTAGTTCGGGTCACATTTCTTCTAGTGGGAATCATGACTATTTCTTGATTGTAATATCTGTAATCCCTGACTTTGACCGGGATGATCACACCCTTTGTCTTCACAGAATGGATTTGAATCTACTCCAAACTCTAGTGTCCTCTTCTCTGTATGTCATGCACAGCTAAACACTGGGATAATTAGAACTACAGACACATTTTCCACGTAAACACCATCATGAAGTGCTCTGTTTTATTGCCTGGCTGTAAAGTTTTTCTCTCTGAGCCACATAAGTGAGTCACATGAAGGCAAATAAAGGTTTAATTATTGATTTTTAAAAGAGATCTCAACATTGGATCTGATTGAAATTCAGAGAATGCCAAATTGCAAACATATCAGTGTTCTGATAGGGTTTTATTCACATAAATATTAGTCAGGAAAGCAGTTAAATTTTCTTCATGCATGCAAGCTCCTCCAAAGTTAAGTTTTGTCAAGAGAAGGAGAAATAAATATTTATATTATATACCATATTTAAAAAGTCTATAAACATCATACAGGTAATAACAATGATGTCCCAGAGGGAGCAAAGCTAAATTTTCCCCCAGTTTGAGGGAGGGTGGGAAGACTGAATAGTAGTAATATTGAATATGTAATGTAAAATATGTAAGTATAGTAGATCAGTTGGGTCTAATGGTTAAAGCACCAGGCTAGAAATTAGGAGACCTTGAGTTCTAATCCTACTTTAGGCATGAAAGCTTGCTGAGTGACTTTGGGCAATCACTCACTCTAAACCCAACACACCTCACAGGTTTGTTGCTGTAGGGAAAAATAGGAGGAGGAAGGAGTATTAGGTATGTTTGCTACCTTGAGCTATTTATAAAAAAATAAGTGGGATAAAATAAAACAAAAACAAAACAAAATTGATGCTAGCCCAGCAGAGGTGTACTATGGATATTTTGGGCTGGATTTAGGATAATTGGAGTATTCTGGTGACTGCCAACATGGAGTTGGTAGCTTATGTATCTCATAAACTACAGTTGCCTAATTTAGCCCAGCTTAGGAAGAATGTCAGTGAGAGAGAAACTCCCATGCACTTGTGGTTTATTCTAGTATTTACATGAAAGGCATACTCAGTTTGTGCTTATTTTCCTGTTGCATCTTCTGTATAGTGTCTGAATACTTACAGTGACTTTTTTGTAAGATTGGTGAGTTGGAGCTTTTCCTCACTAGGAATTTTAACATAATTCAGCCCTTCTTGTATTGATTTGCTAGTAAGATGCAGACCTGATTTTGCTAAACTAAGCTAAACTCCTTCCAGGAAATGTACCAGTCTGACCAAAGATGGCCTGGTTACATGATCATATCTCTCTAAAGGGACATAAAGCTCTATAAAGTTTAAAACTTATGGCTCAATGTCAAATAAAGCAGAAATAACCAGTTATTTTCCTGAATATTAAGAATCTGTGTAAGGCTGTTTAAAACATGGGTGTGGAACAGGGGTGGGTTTCAAATTTTTTTAGAACTTCTTCTGTAGGTGCGGCCTGCTTTGTGGGAGTGGCTTGCCAGCCATGTGACTGGGTGGAAGCAGCTTGCCAACCATGTGACTGGGTGGGTGTGGCTAACTTATAAAATGTGGTGAAACTCACTTAACAATGCTCTTGCTTAGCAACCAAAATGTTGGCTCAGAAACTCTGGCATTTGAAGCATGCGAGTCTTGCCAAGTTACAAGATCCTTGCACCCCTAACCCTTAAAAAAAAAAAACCAGGGGGGTTCAAACTTGACAGCTTTAAGACTTGTGGACTTCAACTCCTAGAATTCCTCCTCCAGTCTTGTTGGCTCAGGAACTCTGGCATTGAAGTGTGCAAGTCTTAAAGCTGTCAAGTTACAAGGCCCTGGCACCCCTAATCCTTTAGAAAAAAAACCCCAGGGGTGTTCAAACGTGACAGCTTTAAGACTTGTGGAGTTCAGCTCCCAGAATTCCTCCTCTCACTCTTCATCTTGATGATTTGCAGATGGACGGGGTGAGGGAGCCGGAACCGGTTCTAAACGGCAGTGTAGATTTGTGGAACCTCTTTTATAGAAGAGGTTAGAACTGGCAGGAACCCACCCCTGGTGTAGAATGAGATAATAAACCAATGTCATGTGTTCAGAAAGGAATACTGGTGTTGCCAGAACACTCATATGCTAATGTGAACTGCAAGGAAGGAAAGGCCCAGAATGCATTTTGTTATCATTCAGCAATGAAGGAAGGGGTCAGAGCAACAAAGATTTTCACAGCCCCCCATGCTAGTATATGTGTATCTTAATCGCTTCAGCATAATTCAGATTTGGGCCCCAATGGTTTCTGCATGCAATAGGCCTACAGGAAGGCAGCACCTACCCTGTTCCCCCAAAATAAGATCCAACCAGAAAATAAGCCCTAGCATGATTCCATTCCAGTTTAGACATGTTTTTAATAGATGCTGAGGTGGTCTCTCTCTCTCTCTCTCTCTCCCTCCCTCCCAAACTTAGTTCCCTCTCAGTAATGTGGAAGTTTCATTTTTTATTTGTTGAGACTGTTGAAAGAAATGATTAAATAATAAAATACACAAAAAAGTTTAATAAAAGGAATTAAAGTGCTAGAAACCATGGCAATTTTGGTTGAGACACACAGTGAATTGGAATATAAAGTTTCTATAACCTAAAAGAAAACTCTTATATAAGAAATAAATATTTTCATCGCACTATATTATTTCCAATGAACTAAATAAATCCATTCACACATCTCAGGGGTGGGTTTCTCGCCCCGTTCCAACCGGTTCGGTTGGAACGAGGCCGGCGGCGTCCTCGCGCATGAGCGCGGTGCGCGCGGGCACACGCGCAGCGCGCGCATGCATACTAGCGTCTGTGCGATGCTCCAGCTGCTCCTGGAGGATCGCGCAGGCGCTGTATGTGTCCTGCGCATGTGTGGAAGCGCAGAATTCGGCAAAACCGGGTAAGGAGTGGGTGCGGGCGCGCGCGCGGGTGCGGGTGCGCAGGCACGGGGGGGGGGGCTTCGCCGTTCCCGGAAGTTACTTACTTCCGGGTTCGGCGACCAACCGGATCGCGGGGACCGCCACGAACTGGTTGAAACCCACCCCTGACACATCTAACGTAAATCCTTTTTCAAACCTAAGTGCAAAATTTGATGTAATTAACATTAAAATACCAATTATAACTTATGAATCTTCTCTCCAATATATGTTGCATATTAGTAAGTTATGCTCCCCATCCCACTGGTGGGTTTCAAAAATTTTTAGAACCTCTTCAGGTGTGGCCTGGATATATTAGTCCTATTCCTCCTAAGGAATTTACATTTATTTATTTGCATATTTATTTAAAAACTATGCATTATTTCTGCATGAGCAAAGCAACAGAATGCTGGTGCGGTGTTCCCATTCTGAAAACTACATTATAAAATGACAAATCATACACATTATTTAAGAACTGCTAAAGCATATGGTCATTTTTGTTCCTTTGTGTAAATAGTTGATTTCATGTGATGAATCACATGAGACACATAGTCAGTCAGTCTAGAAGTTGTGTGTGTCTGTGTGTGTGTGTGTGTGTGTGTGTGTGTACACAACTATGTTTAACTGAATTTGCACATACAAATGTTCAATGCTCTTCTACTATGCCACAGAATAAATCCTGGAATATAATAAAATTAATAGTGTTTTGGTAGATTAAACCACCATTATAATGCTTTCCCCACCAAATTAATGCTGTGACACACAGACATCCCTACTATATTCATTATCCATCTTTCTACGTTATTTTGAAAATCTCTGTAACCAATGGAATAAAATGAGCTTAAAATATTCCCTCCTGACAACCTTGGGCTGTTCTTAAAGGCACCAGGGGGCGGGGGGGGGGGACCACAGACAAACTAGGGTGAAGGTATTTATTTTTTTATGGTTTATTTTAGCATTTTTTCCTAACAGAATTGTAAATTCTTGTCTTTAGGGATTAGAGACATTTAGCCATTACATTTACCTTAAGGACAACAAAGATTTGACACACATACACACACAAAGACAACAGAAAGAGAAAAGAAAGGGAAAACAACTCTCAGGTTTATACATCCTGGTCATTCTCACCATAAATCTTAGTTAATCTAAATTAGGAAAGACAAAAATCTAGGAGGGAAGAAAGATCAATGTTACTATATTTTTCTTTTCTTTTAACTATCTTTATTTAGCCAAATAAAGATTGGTTTCCAGCGTCCCTGAACAAAGTCCATCTCTTGCATAATTCTTTTGCTTGTATCTTCCTCATACCAGCCAGGACAGGTCATTGCCTCTCATCCCAAGCATCAAGCAAGTCTCCTGGTGGGGATCCTGGCAAGATCCTCAAGCAGAAACTTCTCATGTTTCTTTATATCCACTGTAGAGATTCAATTGGCTCTGCAGGGTCTCCCTTGCAGTCAAACTTCTATACAAGCTTCCTGTCCTACTTGTGTTGGTTTTCAGACCAAAACAACAACAAAGGGTCTCGGACGACTCTGGTTCCCTTCTCGGAATACGGCACCTCCTTCCTAGGGGAAACAGCTCGTCAGCAGTTTTCAGACCAAAAAAGGTTCTGAGACAACCTCTGCTCCCCTGCAGTAGTATGTGCACCTCCTTTCGCAGCCTGCTTTTTCGGTTTTCAGACCCAGAAGAGTCTGGAAAGACCTCTGCTCCTTTCAGCAGTAGTACCAGCACCTCCTTGGATAGGACTTTGTTCAGTGACTTCCCAGCTACTTGTTCAGGTTCGATTCCAATTTCCACTCTCTCACTCGCTTTTCTGTTCCATTTTCACACAGCCCTGTACCTTATGTTAGGAAAACTTCCTTGCTTTCCAGACTGTCAGTCATGGTCCTTTGGGACTAGTGAAGTCCCAGAGAACCATTGGGACTAGCCTTTGGAGGCTAGGAAAGGCAAGGAAGGCATGGAAGGAGCAGGATCTAGCTGTGGCTGAGAGAAGGGTCCTTTTGTTCACACACAGGCATACACACAGTTCCCTCACTCTCCTGGGCTTTAAAAGTTAAAATTTAGATGTACTCACCTGCTTTCCAAGCAGCCCTTTATACACTTGCTCCAAACAGGCAAGGTTTGGGGAACCCACCCACAGACACAAGGGGTCTGCTGCCATCAAGGTGAAGGTTTACCTGGGCCAGATCTGTTGGTTAGGTTAGCTTAGAGTCCCATCTGGTGTGCCAAAGTGTTGGAAGAAAAATCCAGTCCAGTTCCAAGCCAGGAGAACGATGCTGGAAATAAAATGGAGGCAAGCTGCAGGAAAGGAAGTCTCTGTTTATTTGGTAGCCAGAAACTAGTTGACAGCAGCATGATTCTGGGGGTGGCTGACAAAATGGGAGTTGAGAGTAGGTAGGTTTGTATACATTCTTTGGGGCTTTGTGATTGAGATGCCTGTTCTTGAGTATTTTAATGACTGTTGCCAGATTCCTAGGGTGTCCTGTAGGGGTCATGGCTGGTTTTACAGGCAAAAGGGGAAATGCACATCCCAGGTGTTTGTCTGAGCTAATCTTGTCAGTTTTGGCTTGCCTAATTGTGTTGCTTATTTGGAATCTCTTTGCTTATGAATAGATTAACCAAGTCTTTCTGCATGGATACAAAATCTCCTAAAGACCAGCTTCTTATGCTTCTGCTTGAGGCTGTTTTCCTATGGAAGAAAGATTGGGGCCACTTTCTGCCTTCGTTAAAAATTTTCTTCTCTTCTCCTTTAGGGGAAATATTCCATCCTGCCTCTTTTTAATATTAAGAATAAAGAATATTTTAATCTGTGGCTTCCTACATAAGTAAAAGCGTTCCTGAAGGATTTGCTTGGTGGATCACTTTTCTTCAGTGGTCTTAAATGCATCTTCTCTGCGTTATTTGCTTATAAAGGCCAGCTAAGAAGAATTTGTTTGGAGCAAACAAGGGACGCCAACGTGTAAAGCAGGGGACTCAGGTGGGGTGCCCATGAAGTAAGCGGACCATCCCAGGCAGCATGCAAGATTTGCAGCGTCTTGAATGTCCTGTTCCAGTACTAAAGATAACTAGGTCCCTTGAGCTTTTTGCACGCACACACGCTCGCGCACGCGCATCCTTACAAAAAAAAAAAAGAAAGAAAGCAAATGAGGTAAAAAAAAAAAGCGGGGCGGGATTCCTTTTACTTCTTCTTCCCCTTCCTTAGAACGGGGCCAAGGAAGGTTCGGGCGCCGGAGCTCAAAAGAGCCTTTGAGGACAGCGCGCGCCAGCTGCAAACAGCAGCTGCCTCGGCGGCCGTCCGGGGAACATCCAGGGGCGCGCGCGCGCCCGCCCCGTCGGCACCGCGCGTCGCTTGGGACCCGTCCTTCTGCTGCTTCTGCGCTTGCTACGTGCACACTGACACTGTCCTCATGGCAAAGCCCAAGCCGGGCTGTACCATTTAGCATCCTCCCCCCCACCCGCCGAAAAAGGGAGAGAAGGCGGCGAGCCGAAGCACGCGCGTCAAAAACAACGCACGGAGTCCTGAGACTCACCCTGGCGTGAAAGCTTGTCCCCCCTCCCCAGTGGAAAAAAAGGAGGTTGGCTGGCGGCAATCATTGCGGGGAAGGGAGGTGTGGGAGCGCGGTACTGAAGCTCGGGCAAGTACAGTTGGTTCCTCCCTAAAGTAAGGACGTGCAGAAACGAACGCGCCGCACCCCGCGCTGTAACTCACAGGGAAGGGAAGGAGGGAGTTGCCCGGCCCTCGGGCACGGAGAGCATCCCTCGGATTGGCCAGGCCGACGGAGGGCGCGACTGCCGGGTTGCCGGACGCAGCTCCCATTGGACCATCGCGGCATTACGTCACGAGCTCGATTTGCATGGAGTTAGGGCGGGGCGGGGGAGCCAAAGGGAAAGCAGGTTGCACGGCTGCAGTGGGTCGGCATGGGTTGGTGTGTGCGAGCCGCGCCGGGCTGGGCTGACTGTTTTAGGGAGCGCAAAGAGAACAAGAGGCTTTGCCACCGCCCTCTTCCTCTCCGGCTGAAAAGGGAAAACAGTCCCTGAAGGCTCGAAATCCCGGAAGCTGGCGCCGTGGAATGAGAGCGCGAAGCTGTACCAGGCAGTGCCTGGCAAGCGCTCTCGAAGTTCAGGCACTTCGGAGAACTCCGCGGAGAGTGGAAGGGAGGCATGGGGACTCCGGCTGCGGTCCCCCTAGCCAATGGGAGCTGATTAGAGGAAAGCCCCTTCTTTCCAAAGCGGCAAAAGGAATTGCGTTGCAGACAACTAAAAAAAAAAAAAAGCAAGGCGGTGGGACCTTCGCCCGAGTATCCGGAGTCGGTGGGGTTCGAACGAGGTCACGGACAGACCTGACTTCGCCCGGCAGGTAAAAAAAAAAAAAGAGCGCTTGGACTTTCGGTGTGGCGATTTGCTTTTAGCCCCTTTGCCCGCTGAGTATTGAAATTGCAAATTGGGAGGGATGCTTTGACGAGGAACCAGCCCTGCCTGGTCGCTGGAAAAGTTTATCCTGTCTGCCTCGACGCCCTCTGAACTAAGGATCGCAGGGAGAGAGAGAGAGGATCGCTGTTTGCTCCTGGAGGATGTTGGCGAACTGCTTGTTGAACTGCGGGTTTGAAAAGTAATAAAACACCAAGTTGGCTTGGAGGAGGACGAATGCCGTGGAAGTATGTACTGTGTCCCCGAAGAAAATCGCTGCAGGACCAAAGATCCGATTCATTCCGCTAAAAATCAATGGGAATTTGTTACTACTCTGACAAGTGGGGGAATTGTTCTCCAGAGGGAGACGGGACTTATTGCAACAGTGTAAACCTCCCCTCGTAGCATCTCTTGCCTTTCTGAAACACTTGGGGTAGTGTAGTATTTTCCTAAATATTTTTCCAAGCAATTTTGTCTTGGGTATGAGTGGTGATGGAAAGGTCCCCTAAATTTATTTAAAGAGTGGGTTTATATTTTACAGAGCTGAGGATGAATATAAAACAGACTTTTGCTCTCCTGTTATGTTAGACTACAATTCCATGCTCCCCAACTCAAATCCAATGGCTATGCTGAGGAATGGGGGCAATTGCAGATCTGGGGGCATAGGAGAAAGTAAGGCTGTGCCCAAAAGTTCTGTTGTTTTGTTATTGTGTTACAGAAGTTGGAAAGGACAAGGAGACTGAAAAGGAAGCTGCCTTGAGATTATTTAGAATTGGGTCTAAATGTCTGAAATAATGCAGACAAACAGTTAATAAGGACAGTGATCCTGCTGATATATATTTTTATTTCAGGTGCTCAGTTAGAGGGTGAGGTGGGGTGAGATAGGGTGATTGCCTGTCTTTGTAACCTAGAAGCGGATGCCTGTTTGGTTAATTCTCCAGAAGCAGGTGAGCCACTGACTAACGCACATTGTGCTGCTATGTCCCCACTGTGCGTGTGACAGCGGCTAACCTGCTTCTCGGACATCACTGTGTCTTCTTCTGTAACTCACCTGCCCTCTAGAAGCGGCTACATCTTGGAGCCTGATGACTGCCCTTCCAACCTAAAGACCATAAGGAGAAAGGTTTCTCTGAAAGAGTTGAATGTCCAACCTTTTAACAGCTTGCACAACCATATCTACTGTAAGAAAGCAGACTTGCACTGTGAATGCTTTTTCCCATTGAGTGTATTAGACAGACTCAGAATGAAATGCATTTGTTATCATTTTAAGCAGTCTGGGTTTTTTTTTTTTGTCCAAGGAACTTTAGACTAAAAAAGGTCTGGATTTAGTTGGAATGACTCAGATTCTTCCAGTAAAATGGTTATGTGATGAGATCTAAATCTGCCTAGAAAGATTATAAAATAAGTAAGGAATTGAACATCCCCTCCCTTAAACATGCACGTACAACAGATAGCATCTCAGTCAATCAGACAGACATCATTTTCTTGAAAACTTCCATAAAGGAGATTTTATTGAATTTAAGATCTGTCACAGCGCACAGTAATGAAGAAATGTATTCTTCAAACAGGTAAGGAGACTTTAATCTTTGGAGCATTAATTTCCATTACCTATTTTTATATGTAAGATATCTCTGGAGTCCTCCTCTTTCCTAAATTTATCGTCCTCCCACAATGAATGCTTGTTCCTTCATTTGAGGCAGATTTTGGCTGGTGCTATTGAAGGCACTGTGGAATCTATCCTCAAATTTTGATGAAAACAACAATGCAGTTTTAAATCATTTATTAGATATTTCAAAATTATGCAGACAACTAGCTTTACATTTGCTGTTTAATTTTTCTTCCGTTCACTGTCATCTGCCATAAAATGTGTCGGCTCAGATGTGCAATTTTTAGTCATCTTTCCTTTTTTCCATACAGTTTTTGCACATTGTAAAATGGCTTATTTTCACACATTTTCTATTTTATACCAGAATGTAAAGAGGAATGGTTTATGGTGAGTTTCATCCAACACTGGGAAAATCCTCCTTTCCCTGGGCCTCATTTTGCAGCTGCTCTTCAACCAATGGAAAAGGACTTTATTCTGAACTGGTTAGTTTTGCTGGTAACATAAATGAATCAGAAGAGAAAAGTAGCTGAAGAATGACATCCGGAAAAGCTATAGGCTGGTTGGCATCTGAGTTAGGCCAGCTGAGGGTAGGCCGATTTCCCTCATATAAACTGCAATAGATTTAATGGAATTTAAGTGGAAATAGCATAATTTAGAAAGCCAGTTGGTGTAGTAGTTAAGGCACAAGGGTAGAAATGGAGGCTATGAGTTTTACTCTTGCATTGGGTATAAAGCCAACTGGGTAAACTTGGGCCAGTCATTTCTCTCTGCCCTAGGACAGAAGCAATGGGAAACCCCTTCTGAAAAATTGCCAAAAAATTTCAGGGAATTGTCTGGACAGTCTCTGAGAATTGGGCATAATTGAATAGAATGTGGGGGGGGGCAGGAGTGGGTTCCTGTCAGTTCTAACCTCTTCTATAGAAGAGGTTCCACAAATCTACAGTGCCGTTTAGAACTGGTTCCAGATCCCTCCCCCCGCCCATCCACACATCATCAAGATGAAGTGTGAGAGGAAGAATTCTGGGAGTTGAAGTCCATAAGTCTTAAAGCTGTCACGTTTGGACGCCCCTGGGGTTTTTCTCTAAAGGGTTAGGGGTGTAAGGGCCTTTTAACTTGACAGCTTTAAGACTTGCACACTTCAATGCCAGAGCCAACAAGACTGGAAGAGGAATTCTGGGAGTTGAAGTCCACAAGTCTTAAAGCAGTCAAGTTTGAACACCCCTGGGTTTGTTTGTTTTTTCTAAAGGGTAAGGGGTGCAAGGATCTTGTAACTTGACAGCTTTAAGACTTGCATGCTTCAAATGCCAGAGTTTCTGAGCCAACATTTTGGTTGCTAAGGAAAAGCGTTGTTAAGTGAGTTTCACCACATTTTACAGGTTGGCCACGCCCACCCAGTCACATGACTGGGAAGCCACGCCCACCTGGTCACATGGCCAGCAAGCCACTCCTACAAAGCAGGCCACACCTGAAGAGGTTCTAAAAAAATTTGAAACCCACCACTGGGTGGGGAGCATAACTTACTAATATGCAACATATATTGGAGAGAAGATTCATAAGTTATAATTGGTATTTTAATGTTAATTATATCAAATTTTGCACTTAGGTTTGAAAAAGGATTTACGTTAGATGTGTGAATGGATTTATTTAGTTCATTGGAAATAATATAGTGCGATGAAAATATTTATTTTATAAGAGTTTTCTTTTAGGTTATAGAACCTTTATATTCCAATTCACTGTGTGTCTCAACAAAAATTGCCATGGTTTCTAACACTTAACAGTTTCCTTTTATTAAACTTTTTTGTGTATTTTATTATTTAATCATTTCTTTCAACAGTCTCAACAAATAAAAAATGAAACTTCCACATTACTAGAGAGAACTATGTTTGGAAGGGAGGGGGGAGGGAGGGAGGGAGGGAGGGAGGGAGGGAGGGAGGGAGGGAGGGAGGGAGAGAGAGAGAGAGAGAGAGAGAGAGAGAGAGAGAGAGAGAGAGAGACCACCTCAGCATCTATTAAAAACATGGCTAAACTGGAATGGAATGTTCATGCTAAATTCCCAACATAATTGTCTTCCAAAGTTCCCAATACAGCAGACTGTAGTGGTTCATTATTAAAATAATTCTATTTTACTTTCTTACAGTTTATTTATTCACAGTCTTGGGACATTCAGGAACATGATATTGAAAATGTTAAGAAAGGAATGTGCAGATGCAAACACAAGATTACTCTAAACAAGTAATAATTTTTCTGGTTTCCTTGGTTAAATAAGAATCTAGTTAAAAGCTGTGCTGGTTTGTTTTTGGACATTCCCATATGTATCCGAAGAGCAATGGAAATTTGATCCCTTGGTAATTGATGATTTGCAGGTTGTAGAAAGTCTATCCTACAGAAAGTCTGATTGTAAAAAGCAGGTGCACAAAATGTACCTTACACTAACTCAGATATTTTGCAACCTATTCATGTACATTTATTAAAAAGTGTTTTTGTGAGTTGTAGTGGATCATAATCCTCAGATTAGTGAAGCCTCTATAGTTTTATATTTGCCGCATAGTCAGCTTTGACTGACCTAGAACACTAAGCAAAGTCAGCCCTTGATATATTTATTATATTGATTTATATAGCTAACAATTTTATAATTGTAGCTCTGGGTGTTGAACAACCAGAATAAACAGAATTAACAGAACACTCAAAACCAACAGAATAAAAATAATAACAATAGAAAACATTGACACAATAATGTCAAATACCTTTTAATATTCGGTGCTATCCTGACTATCACATGCTTATGCTCAAAAAAGGTTAAATGACTTTCTATACTTTTTTTAAAAAGTTCATAATTTTAAGAGAAGGATGTTTCAAAACCCCTTGCTTATATTGGTACTAGGCAGCAATATTTATTTAACAAAGTGATTTATGTCACATTTTTCCTTCAGGAGCTCAATGTGGCAATTGTAGTATCAGTGGTAAATGCCTACTAATCTATTGTGTGATTAATTATCAGCATGTTAAGAACTGAGATAATCAATAACTTTGTATTGTAAATGTGAAAATTCTGGTGACAGGAGTCAAGCCCACAGCAAACCCTTTCAGTATTGAACTGTAAGCAAAAGAGAAAAGCAAAATTATGCAATCTGAGAAGCAGATAGGAAAAATGCTTTCAGTCTGTAAGGAATCTGCATTGAAGGATGTTCAATTTCTTAATGTGTTTTTCATTAAGATGCTCTTGTTTTCCTTCTTTTTATTTATCTGGAGAAGGCAGCTGGAGGATGAAGCAAAGATGAATGAAATGTTCTGGTTTCTAATGTATTATGGAGTCTGTAAGTATACCAGCATGATCCCAAGAGACTATAAATAGCATTTTGGGCCAAGAGCACCAGAACGGCACATGTTCCTTACATAAAAGTGTAAGCACAGTCTTATGTAATGCTTCTTAAAACTAGTTGGCAGGAAATTCCACCAGGAGATAGTTCTCAGTCATCCAGAAACAGCCAGAATCTTCTGATCCAGATCAACCAAGATTGGCTGATGCTGCTAAAACCATCTGAGTACCTTCCAAGCAGGTTGGCTGAAAAGAATCCTGTGGCCTAGTTGATATAAACTGCCCTGGCAGAGTGAGGCCTTTGCCCCAGGAACCAGGCCTGGGTTGTTGTTGTTTTTCCTTTTTTGCCTCTCCCATCCATAGTCTAGAATTTACCAGCTTTCCCGCTTACCAAGGGATCAGCTTAGTGAAAAAGCATATTCCTGGCCAGCATATGATTCTGCATTTAATCTTAGCTGTCTTTTTGGAAAAGAAGGGTTATACCTGAGAGCAACAAGGTAGCCAGTCATTGTGATTGAATCCTGCCCTAACTTTACTTGAATAACTTTTTCCAGGGGGCTATTAAAATGCTGCATAAAAAGAAGAGTGAAGTGTAGTCCTGTATACTATATATACTATATAATAAAACTATGATGCTTCAAGATGCCACATGACTCAAATTGTAATAGTTTGTAATAGTTTGACGCACCGTAGTAAGCCAAACGATGGTTTGTTTGTTGCTTAATGTGATACATGAATACAACCAGTATGGTTTGTAAATCATCTTGGATGCTTTACTGTGTTACAGGAACCCAGCTAATTATGCTTTATTCTGTAAACTATGATTAAACAAAAAAGTGGCTTAGCATTGGCTATATACAAAATATGTTGTTAGGGACCTCCAAAATACTACTTTCTTTCTTCCAAGTTGTGCCAATTCCACCATTTAAAGGATCTAGCATTTGGAGTGGGGAAGTTAATCTCTGAACCAATAATAATTCAGTGTGTTCAGGATGAAACAGGCCATTCCTGGAAAAACAGAATGTGCCCACCTCTGTCATGTTGAGTGAAGATTGCCTTTGTTTTTTTTTCACCTCTGATCTACTGAATCCAGGGTGTCTTCCATTTTGCCTTTCATCTCAGCATGAGGGAACCCAATCTTACACTGCTTCTGTCTGTTTCCAGGAACTGCCTAGATTCTGTTTTCCAGGGAAAGTATCACTTTGTCCTCTAGATACATAGATATTTTTTGGGTGGTCATTTTATTAAACATTACAAATATAAAGATGAAAACTAATGCAATCTTTTTAAAAAGACAAAAATAGCAAAATATAAAGTGCAGAAAGGAAAAAAATGGAAAGAAAATATATAGCAAAGAAAAAGAAAAGAAATATTGCTTATAAAGTGATTATTTAGCCCTTCATCACAAATAATTTCAGTAAGTTAATCACTTTCTCCTAAAATGCTACAAATGATCTTCCCATGTCTCTCACATAGATGTTTTCTATGAAGCCATAATTAAGGGGGAAATATTTTGGTCCATAAGCTGGTGAAACATCACCTTGACGTTGCAGTAAAAAGCTACAGAATTAAATTGCTACAAATATTGTTTATTTTATTTTATTTATTTATTTATTTATTTTATTAATAGGACTTGTATGCCGCCCACTCCCTAGGGACTCTGGGCGGCTCACAACAAATAAATTGTTGCTATTCCTTCTGCCCTAGAATAGCAGAATTCTGTAACTTGGTTTTCTTACGCACCTGTGCATTTACTGAGATTCCAAAGTTGGTTAAAATCCTGTGTTGTGAAGCTGGAGGGATGGTAATTTACTAATGGATTATTATTTGCATGCTTAACTTGCATCACTAGTAAAGAAGCAATTCCAGCAGTTGTCACCTCATTTTTTTATAGCCCTATTCCTACTCAAATGTTACCGCTTGTGGAATTTTACTAATATTAGAGTAAGGACTTCACTAAAGCCAAGGGTTTTTTTTTTAGTGTCTTTCTGAACTCTCTCCCCCCCCCCTGTGTGTGTGTGTGTGTTTGTGTTTGTGCATGGGTGCCCATGTGCATATATAGGAAAATTCGGACAGGATAAACAGTAAAACCTTTCAAACCTGGCTTGCCTCTTAGTGTCTCAGTAGACTTGCTATTAACTTCTTCTAAGATGTTTGTTGAAGTTCCTAATGTATCTTATAGCTCTGGCATTTCTGAAGGCATTCAATCCAGGTGTACGAATTAACTAGATCCAATTCCGTGTGGCTTCTTGAGGGCAGCCAAGACTGGCTAAATTCCAATAAAGGATAATATTTGT
Source organism: Thamnophis elegans (assembly GCF_009769535.1). Classification (NCBI taxonomy): domain Eukaryota; kingdom Metazoa; phylum Chordata; class Lepidosauria; order Squamata; family Natricidae; genus Thamnophis; species Thamnophis elegans. The sequence continues at coordinate 76,051,618 of NC_045541.1, read as the reverse complement.
ATCTCAGAGTTGAAATGAGGGGTCTTTGGTGCTCTGAACTTGGTTGTTTTCTTGCAGATGTTTCATTACCTAAATTAGGTAACATCATGAGTGCACTGGCTAAATTCTGCCACCTAGCTGGATGTGGTAAGAATTGGTTCACAATTATTATTACTCAGATGGCATACCTCATAGTTGGGATAGTTCTTTAAATTCTGGAAGTTTTGTGTTGTGTTTCAGACAATCTGTTTTTAAAATATTTCTGTTGACCTCTGTAATATAAACTATAAATTTATACTTCATAAATCAAATTGTTCTATTCAATTTTCATCTACTTCATATAGTGATATATTAATTTCTCATGCTGCTTTTTCCCCTTCCAATCTTAATCCAATTTGTTAGTCTACTGATTAGATTTTACAGTGTTCACTGGAATGAATAGTCCTTTTCTTTCATTTTTACTATGCCTTGTCTAAGTACTTTCATTTTCCATTTTATTCCAGCTTCTTTTTTTCATTAAATTTTGTGATATCTTCGATGACATTTTTTGAGATTTCATAAAAGTGAATTGAAGCCATTAATCCTTTCGGGGATAGATAACTTCCTTTCCTACATGTGTTTTAGAATTTAGTTATCACTGTCATTATCTATGCTGATTGGGACAGATCAGAATTGAAATCCACAACATTGAGAAGGTGCAATACAATCTATCTCTGTTCCCTCTTCTGTTTCTTTCCCATATTATTTTTAATTGCCTGGAGAAAATGTCTGATTTTACAATTGGCTTTTCTATGCTATATATTCTTTAGACATTTCTATAAACTGCCTTCTTTAATTAAAATTATAAAATTGATTCCCTGGACCTGATTTCCTAAATTATAATGTAGAATTTCATCATATGATAGCAACTATCCAAAATAGTATTGTTTTTTTGCATTACAGTTAAAAGGGCTACTGTTATTGATCTTATTAAATCCTAATAACAGGTAGCACTAAGGGTTTGATTTCTTTAAAAAAAAGCTTGGCAGTGAGCTGGTGTTCTTGAGCCATATCCAATGGCATTTAATAAAACTAAGTATATAAGCATGATCTCGGGAAAAGACACTCTAGCTGTACATTCAATAAAAATCTCTTCTATTTAATATTGATAGTTTAAATCAGTTAAATTAAACCAGTTGGTCAGAAAACAATTTCTATTACCACCTCGTCCTTGTATCAGCCCTGCAAATCCTCTGAATGGAACTCCACTTTCTAAGAGATGATTATTGTCAATTCTTGCTGCAGCCTTTCATACCCTGAAAATCTGTTTCAAACAACTGAGGGCCACCTAGTATAGCAAGAATGGTAGAACAACTGCAAAAAGGGGTTAAAAATTAAGGACCTTTCCTTTTTCCCAAGCAGCAGCTTCAACTGGATTAGTGGGCTTTTTAAAATTTACTTGCTTAGATTTGTATGCCACTCCAGTCAGGAAATAGCTCTGAGCATCTGACATTACTCATTACAGCAGTCATATTAAAGTGCAGTTAGGACTATTAGCCTCGATGCCAGTATAACTGTCTCCGCAGGACATTTGTTGAGAGACTAATGGGCTTCCTTGTGCTGTTGGTTAGCCAGTGTGAAAACAGACTGCTGTGGGCTAAAAGGGCCAGAAGTTTGATCCAACAGGGCACTGTTTATATTTGTGCATGGCAATATAAGTCATCATCTACAACCATAAAATCATTTTTGTGGAACTGCTTCTCTAAACCTAGGCCATTATCTGTTGAAAGGATTCAGCTTCAAACTGACACTAGCTGATTCATTATTAACCCTTTATCAGTAGATAATTCTATCAGTCCCATAAAAATAAGTTTACAACTGAAATAGGTGGGTTCCTTGGGATAACATTGAATTGCAAAAGGCATTTTTAGAAGCTAAAAAGCAAACTGGGGAAGAATGGCCTTTAATAAGAGCCATGTGATAACCTTTTGAAAAACTGAGGCTTGTGGTTTTCCTTAGTTTGGAGTACTGCACAATAGTGAATTAAAACTAGCTTTTTTTCTCATCAGAAAGAGCTAAGAATGCTTCCCCTTGGCCAGGAGAAATAAAAGCAATAGATTCAGACTCTCTCTTCCTTTGGATCCCCTAGCACTACTTGATGGATTTCCAAACTCTCCGGAAGAGATTTTGAAGAAGCATGGAAGACAACAGGAGGAGGGGGATATGTTGCCAGAAGAAGGACTCTATATTTCCGGTAATATTTCTTGACTGACTCAGATTAAAGCTCTCCTGCTTTATTAGATACTCCCCTGCCCACTGAACAGTGTATTTGGGAGTGCCTGCCAGTTGCTAATACCATCAGCGTGGCTTAAACCTCCCAGATTTACTGTTCTTTCAAAATTCCACACCTGGGGAAGCCTGCTAATCAGTTGGCTTGCAGGTACAAGTTTGCGCCGATGGCTAAATCCAGCCATCTGTCCAAACCTTCTGCTAACTATACCAATGCTGTGCTTGGCAGATGGTTTCTTCTTGGCTGGGGACATTCAAAAGGGGGAGGGTGTCAAAGCCAGAGGGTGGAACTCCTGACATTGTTTAACACACCCTGTGCACCCAAAATCAGGACTTCCATCTTGCACACCTAGCTAGAATTGAGGCAGCAGGGATAGAATAATCAGCAGCAGAGATGGCAAATTTTATGTCCATATGTTATGTTGGCTAAAGACTGGGTAGGTAGGTCTTCCTCATTTTCCATCCAGTCCTTAGGAGCCATTTACAGTAGCCAAAAATGCCTCCTATTATTGCTTTAATTGTTGAGAGGCAGAATAGCAAACTCTCCCCTGAAGTGAGCAGTTTTCTCTCATGACATAAAATTTTAATTAGAAACAACCCGGCAGCCTTGAAATGGGAACAGCAAGCAGCAGAAGTCAAATTAATAAAATATTCAATGACAGGAATGTATTATTGATACAGCCTATGTGCCTGGTCCTAAAAATTCTGTCAAAGCGCATGAAGCCGTAAACTGGAAGGCCTTCATCTCTTCACTTGTAGAACCAAAACGCTGCTCAAAGAGAGCTGGTACTTAATATTCAGTGAGCTTCCCAACTGGATCATAATCATCTGATCCAACCCATAGTGGCAATCATAGTGAGAGGTCTTGGGGGCATCAGTTAAGGATAGGCATTTCAATCATAGATTGGAGTGTGCTCTTGCTGAATCTCATCATTTCTACATAAACAGAATTGCTAGGCAATCTCAAATTGCTCCAGAAAATGATTGTTATTCTCTAAGAAGCTGGTCAACTTCTCTTGACCAAATGAAGATACAATGTTTAAAGATGCTGTCTGACAAAAACAAGATGTTATACTTGGTTCTTTAAAGATCTTGAAAGTATCATCAGTCTTGAGTTGAGTTTCCATTACATGCTAATCTATGCTTGATTTAAGTAAGCTTGATGGCTTACTGAATAATCTACAACAGTGATTCTCAACCTTTTCTTCACCATAGACCCCCTTTAAATTCCTCTTGTGGCCACGGTCCCCCAAGACTTAACTGAAGATTTAAATAGTAACATTTCTTCAAGCTCTCATTAACCTCCCATTATGACATTGCTGACCTCCCGGCGTTCCTGGATCACAGGTTAAAAAACACTGATCTATACTACACTAGCTGGGCTGGCATGACATACTAAATCATGAGCCATTTTTTGCAAACTTCAGAGCTGGCTTTATAAAGCCAAATTGCTTATTTAGTATACAGTGTGGTCCCTGGTTAAGAATGAGTTCTGTACCCTAACTCTGTCTTTAATCCAAATTTGTATTTAAGTCAGAACTCGCCAATTGCTAAAATGGCAGATGTTCGTCTTCAAACTTGACAAAGTACTTAAATTGAGCAATGCTTTCAGGAACCACGGAAAGCTAGTTGCATTAATGCACGTCTTTACTTCATTGGCTGGAAGGAGAACACTGTCTGCCAAATAGACAGCCCATTCATATCTAGGGTTTGCCCTTCCATTGGATGTTGTTAACCCAAGGATTGCTTGTACTTTATGAACCTATTGGTGTGTTCTTCATGGAAAAAGAGGAGGGAGTATAAAGGCAAGAGCTGCAAGGCAGATATGAAGAGTGTATCTTTATGCAGGGAACTTTTCTGCAGCATCAGTTTTTGGACATTTAGCCTAAGAGTGGTGCTATGACTGGTGGCAGTTTTAGAGAGGGGTTCTCCTAGCTTTTTCTGATGTTGAATTTGGAATTTTTTGCATGCCAAGCATGAATTCCATCACCAAGTACGAATAAACGAAAAATGTGTTATACTGCCAAACAGTATGTGAAATACAGGTAGTCCTCATTTACCGGCTGTTTCATTTAGCAACTGTTTGAAGTTACAACAGTATTTTTAAAAAAAACAGTTTTGTGACCAATCCTCAGATTTACAACTGTTATAATGTCTTGCAAGTCATATGATTGCTATTTGTGTGCTTCACAACTGGCTTGTAGCAAACTGTCTTAATGGAGAACACCGAAGTAAAATCAAAATTCACAATCCTGTGATGTCTCACTGAACAATCAGATGGGAAGTAATGTAAGCCTGTCAGGGACAGGTCATGTAATTTGCTATTTAGCAATTGCTATGCACATGTTCACATTTTCAGTTCTGCTCCAGGCGAACCGGTTGTTAAATTATGTGAAGCCCATCTCTGTTCACAGTGGCATATTTTACATAAAGGCCAAAGTTAAATGTTGGACTTTAATGCCCAGAACATATCCCATCTCCTCCTGCATCTGTCAAAAAGCATGAGACCTATGGAGCATTGGAATGTATTTCTAGCCAGATTGTAGCAAGGAAGAGAAAATGTCTGAATTTCACTGGAGGAGGTAGGAGCTTATGCAGTTTTTCTGCCTCCCTGAAGCTCAGTAAAATGTACCATGCTTTGTAAGCCACCATAAGTCAGGAGGATCAAGAGAATATAACGGAGCAGCTAGAATAATATGCTAGGATAATTTGATTCAATACAACATAAGCCACTGCTAGGAGTTGGAAAGTATTTATGGAGTATACTTGTCTTCTGCTTGTATAAATGTTGGATTTCATCCAATCCATATTTTTTACTAAAGTGGACTTAATAAAATGTAATATTTCCTCCTTGCTAGCTTCTTCCTGTCTTATATAGATGTTTCATTAACTAATATAGTGATTACTTCATAATTTAATGAAGGAGCTATAATTCTGCTTTTATTGTGTATTTTAGTATTTTTATTTATTATGTTTTTTGATTTGATTCGGTCTAAAAATAACTTTTTTTTAAATTTGTAAGGCTTTTTCCATGATTGATTGATACAGCTCCCAAGAGAAGGGAGGTTTTGTAGAAAAAGTTACCAAATAATACGTATTTATTGAGATATGGTTTCATTGTTTGGAATACCAGACACTCTGCGCCTCTAAGAATTGTGCACCCTGCTCCTTAATAGTCACCGCAGATGACAAATAACAAAAATGCTGTGATTCATGAAAATATTTCTTCTACTCAGACTACTCAGAGAAGGTCAGTGCGAACGAAGGCAGTATCCAATCCTTCCAGCAATATATTTGGTATGGCTGGAAGAAAACAAGAGAAGAGGAAATAGCTTCCTGAAAGATGACATGATTTCAAGGCCATCCCAAGGACAAAGTGTGAATTTTATGCTTTTCTCCAGTTTCAGAAGTCTTGTCTTGCCCTTTCGTTAGCTGTAGATTAGTACTGAAGTCACACCACAATATGAGTTCAGTAATTTTTCCACAGAAAGGTCTGTGTTATGTCTCATGCTAAACTGAAATAATGTGGCAACGAGTTGTCTGAAAAGTAAACCTAATAGCTTACTAATATGCCAGGCTTGTTTATACATGTAGCAGAAATATAAATATTAACCAGAAACAGGCTGCTGAGCAACTATAGAAATAATCAATGAGAAGGAATAGTAAATCTATTTGACCAATAGGAAAGTGACTTGCAAAAAATGTTTAATTATGGTCATTTTTTGGTTCATATTGGTGCAGCCTGATTCTTGGAATCTGGAAAAATATGCAAAGCCTTTTTCTGAAAATAAAGAAAATAGATCTTAGAACTAGCCATAAATTGAAATATATAATGGAAATTGGCAACAAAAGTCATGACTTGACTACTTGTCATAACTTGTTGGAAAGATAAGATAGAAATGTATATTCAAATATTTATACATTACAACCACACCTTGTTTATCACTACCTCGGTTAAGGGCATTGGCAAATATGACAGAAATTTTAAAAAATAATTTTCCAAACTGTGTGTGAGGTTATAAGTAAATTTAATGGGCCTGACAACAAAATCATTCACTATGAAACTGATTAAGGTCTAGTCAGTTTCAAGAAGCAGCAGGATTTAGTCTAGATTCTAATAAACTAATTAGCTCACAAAACTGCTTGTTAACTTGTGGTTAGCATTTTTTGAGGGAAGTGTTATGTTGATGTGTTTGAATGAGGTACACTGGATTCCAGAGCAATCAGGGGGAGCTCAGTCCACAGTATTTTGTGTGAGAGAAAGAGGGAGAAGACAGCCCTTCCCTAATAGTTCTCAGAGTTTATGTTTGATGTAAATAGTAATGTACTTTGGTTTGGCAGAATTCTACTTATAGGCGCAGGATAATAAAGAACCCAGCTTGGAACAATCACCATGTGTCTTTCTTGGTTTTGGAGCCTAGCAGTTGCAGAGAAAAGAACTTCTGGAAGAAATAGTTTCTATAGTGGGACATTGTGTGGGAGAGCGAATCAGGCATAGGACACTGTAAAAGAGAATTTTATCTGGTTGAAATGGCAGCAACCAGCCAACTCTTTTTACACACAAACGCACGCACGCACGCATGTTTATGAATAACTTAAGGCAAAAAAAACTAATATTCGTTCCACCTATTTTTCCTACAACGACCCTAAAAGGTTGGTTGGGCGCAGGAACAGTGACTGGCCCAAAATTATCCAGCCAGGTGCTGAACTAGAATTCATACTCTCCTGGTTTCTAGTATGGTATATTAAGCACCAGACCAAACTGGATCTATATATACTCCCCAAAGCCATAAAACTAGGGCATTTTAGAAGAATTGAGAAATACTCAGTTTGAGAAACGTAAGTATGAATGCAGAGACCACTGCTTTTAGCATTATCAAGTCTTTGTGTAACATCTGTTTTTTAGTTTGTTTTTGATATCTGACTCCTGGTTATTTTTAAACTGCTCTTTTATTGAAATAATACAACTTCAAGAGAGAAAACTACAAAACAGAAAAAAGTAAAGCCTGAAGCAAATGAAACGATTAACTGTAGTCAGTGTTTGTACGCAGAAAATATGTCATGTAAACTTAATAAAAACATTAGCATAGGTAAGAAATGATACGGATTTTAATATAGCGGTCACTAACTACAATGTCTTAAAGAATCTTTGGAACTGTTAATTTTTCAACTTACACGCTGGTCCCCAAAACTCAAAACACCCAAGTTGGCATGGCGCTGGGAAAAAGCCAGTTCCTGAATTTGTGAAAGAAACACCCCAATATCCTTGGCTTTTTTTGCCTCCCCCATCCCCTTCCCATAAACCACAAGTACTGTAGGCAAAGGGAAAAGCATTTTATTAAGACTTTATATAGGGCAGAGAGACAAAGGATACATTGGATATATATGTAATGTATCAGAAGACAACAAATCAAATAATAAAAGATATTGATTAGATGGGAGAAAATACAGATGCCCTTAAGATACGTTGCACCTTCTCATTCAATGACTGCAGCCCCATTGTTTGACTGATGTCCCTGAAAGGGCTAGTTTTTGCACATCAAAAGAAATGGTTTGGGCTCAAAGGAAAAACATGGTTTCCTAAACTTCAAAGGAGGCACAGGTGCCATGCTCAAATGCTAATATTGCCATTTATTAAAATGGTCATGATGATGCTTAAAATTCCATTTAACACATCGCCCATTTGGTTCTCAAATGAATAACAGTGTGCTGACCCATGGTAGTGTTTAGTATGCAAGTGAGCAATTAACATCTGAAATTGCATGGGATTCATAGCTGGAGCGTTTCTATAGGGCAGGACCCAGAGAAGAATAGCAACAATGGGTAGCACATATTGAAGGGAGCACACCAAAGAAGATAATATCTCAAGCAGAGCCAAGGCAATCACAATTATTACCACGAATAATAAATACTTCATTCACCCCAATGTGTAATCCATGTTCCAAGTGAGGTTTTTTTTTATAAAAAAATTTCCCTGGGTGGGGTTTTTTTTTGGTGAGGATAGGAACTATCTTAGCTAACTTATGTTGCTGGGTAATTAAGCTTTCATGAAACGTATGTCAACATTGATTAATATACATGTGGACACCCCCCTCCATATTGCCCCCAGTAGCTGCTCTAAGACCTGCCTGTTTTGCAATACATTTTCCAGAGAAATTTCCATCCTGAAGTAGCTTACAGTTCTTTGAAGTGTCATGAACAAAAACTTCAAATGTAATAGATAAATTTGCAACAAGTTTATATAGTAAAAACCCTGTCTACCAAAGAAGAGGATTAAGCAAAATTGTATGATGTACCCACCAATTAGTACTAAAGAACACAAGAAAAAAATAGGGAGAGGGGTTGACTCAGCGCAGTTCCAACAAGTTTGATTTTGCAGGTCAGCATTTGTGATTGCATGAAGTTTGAGTTGGCAAGAGAGTTGCTCTCCCAGCTTATCCCACCCCACTTGCTGCATTAAAAAAATTGCAAATAGAGCAAAAGTGCAACAGAAATCATGGTTGCTTAAAAGAAGTCCACAAAGTTTCATCAAGTTCCGAGAGTTGTGCAAAATCAGCAACAGTCCATTAGTGAGCCTGTGAATCCGGAACCTTTTTCCTTCCACATGTACAATATTTTGGAGTAGCCAACAATTTCTGGGTGATCCTCCCAGGTTGGATTGAGAGTCTTGTTATGGAACTTTTTAAGGCACAGGCAATCTCCCAGCTGGAATAGATAGATCTGGCACTCAGAGGAACTGATGCAGGAGAATATTTGTAGTGCAGAGTTGAAATGAAGGGTCCTTGGTGTTCTCTAAGCTTGGTTGTTTTCTTCTTGCAGACATTTCATTATCCAACCTAGGCAGTGGTGGGATTCAGCCAGTTCGCACCTATTTGGGAGAACTGGTTGTTAACTTTCTAAGCAGTTTGGAGAACCGGTTGTTGGAAGAAACCTCTTTTTGTGTTTTTTTTCCATTTTGCAGGGCTAATCCTGTAAGGAACGCAGGGAGGAAACATTCTGGTGCTGTTTCTAGCCTAATCTTTATTGCCCTGCTTTACAGAAACTGTTTCTCTGGTCAACCCTTATTACATTGCAATAGCTAAGGCGAAGTGCCCATTGATGTGAGTGACATTGAGTTGGCCACTCCCATCCAGTCACATGACCACCGAGCCCTGCCTACACAGTTGGTCATTAGGGCAGAGAACTGGTTGTTAAATTATTTGAATCCCATGACTGAAGCTACGTAACCTCATCAGTGCTGAGAGAGCACCAAGGACCCCTTGTGACCCCTACCCCAATTGCCTTCCAAAGCTCTCTGCTACTGCTGCTTCTGCAAGGATAGAAACTTTGGCATCCTCCTCACCCATAGATGTACTGAGAGGGCAGAGAGTCACCTCTCCTCTTTCTGAGTCCTTCTCACCCTAGAAAAAATTCTTGGGATTTTCCACATACGCTCTAGAGCCGTGATGGCAAACCTATGGCACACGTGCCACAGGTGGCACGCGGAGCCATATCTGCTGGCACTTGAGCTGTTAGCTCCAGGGCACAGGCGCATGCCAGCCAGCTGATTTTTGGCCTTCCAGAGTGCTGGGGGAGGCCATTTTTGTCCTCCCCAGGCTTCAGGAAAGCTTCTGGAGCCTAGGGAGGGAAAAACATGGGCCCAATGGGCCTATCAGAAGTCTGGAAACAATCTGTTTCCAGCTTCCAGAGGGCCTCCAGGGGGCTGGGGGAGGCTGTTTTTGCCCTCCCCAGGCTCTGGAGGTTTCCCTGAAGCCTAGGGAGGGCGAAAATGGCCTCTCCCGCCACCCCCGAAGAACTACCAAGCTGAGCTTGGAGGCGAGCAGTGCAGCACACATGGGGGGAAATGGGGTGTGTATGTGTGCGAACATGCGCATGTGGGGGCGCACTATGCATTATGGGTGCTGGCACGCATGCATGCTATCGCTTGTGCACGCTCACATTTTTGGCACCCAACAACAAAAAGGATAGCCATCACTGCTCTAGAGGCAAGCCAGACTAGAATAGCTTGGGTATCACAATATCTTTTACATGTAGCTGCTGAGCCAAAAGACAAAAAAAAAAAAAAAAAAAAGGAGGCAATTGGCCACCCATTAGGAACCATTCAAATAAACACCAGAGAGACATTGCAAGTAGCAGTCCCAGAGTCTGAAAGAAACTTCTGATAAGCAGCAGAGAGGGAATTTGAAACAAGTGCAAAGACTGAAACACAAAGTTGTTGAGCAAGCCTGACCAGCAAAGTGATTGCCTTTAATGATATAAGGTAAAATGACCAGGTTCTGACCCAGTTCTGGCGAACCGGTAGCGTAAATTTTGAGTAGTTCAGAGAACCGGCAACAGAGGTGGGTTCCTACCAGTTCGCACCTATTCAGTAGAACCGGTTCGTCAAATCTACCGAACCAGTTAGAAGAGGTTCCACCAGTGGACCCGGAAAGCAGGCCACACCTACAGAAGAGGTTCCAAAAATTTTTGAAACCCACCACTGACTGGCAAATACCATCTCTGGCTGGCTCTGCCCCCATCTATTCTCTGCCTCCCAAATCCCAGATGATTGGAGTCCCAGCTGATAGTCTGGGTCTTCTTCTGTTGTCCTGCACAGGAGAACAGAGCAGGAAAACAGGTTAATGGGGTGGGAAGGGAATGGGGATTTTACAGTATCCTTTCCCTGCCATGCCCACCAAGCCACACCACGCCACACCGCAGAACCGGTAGTAAAAATGTTTGAATCCCACTACTGGCTCCCAAGGAAGGTAACAAGGGTTCTTCCTAGCAGATTAAAAAAAAAACGCAGTCCCTCTTAAACAGACTCCCTCAACCACAAAAGACTTATCAGGAAAGAGTTCAAAGTCAGGAGTTTGTAAGGCCCCATAAGTTACGGTTTGAGATCAGAGGTTTTCTCTACCAGGTTTATGATCTGCAAAGAATTGTAGGTAAATTGTCTGTAGTCTTGGGAAGCAGAGGTGGCTTGGTGATGCAGTGGTTAGAATGCAGTATTTCAGGCTAATTCTTCTGACTGCCACCAGGTTGATCCTGTTCAGCTCAAGATTGACTCAGCCTTCCATCCTTCCAAAGTCAGTAAAATGAGGACCCAGATTGTTGGGGGAAATATGCTGACTCTATGAACAGCGTAGAGAGGGCTGTAAATCACTGTGAAGTGGTATATAATCTAAGTGCTATTGCTATTGTGGGATTCAAAATTGTACATTGCTACAAAGTTAAGTTTGGAGCAGCTAGAAGCTCTTCTTCATAAGTGGCTACAGACTGATCCTTAAAGGCTGGAATTGGTCATTCTAGGGGAATGGCAGAAGCCTCACGTGGAACAAAATAGTCAATGTCTCAAGGGTGCTTTTTCTAAAAGGCAACTAGACTTCCTTGGAGTTTTTTTTCCTTTTGAAAACAATTTACTTCTCTTGAATATGCTTCTTGGCTAAGAAGTAAAATGTTTTCAAAGCAAAAAAACAAAAACAGTTCCTTTTTTGGAAAAAAGTACCTTTGGGAGAACTATGACCTGGATGATTGGGAATCTCCATAGACAAAACACTGTCTATGGAGACCAAATCTTTAGATATTTTGAACAAGGATAGTAGCAACCAAGGATCTCAAGCAACCTATTGACAATGAATGATAGGGTCTGGGGGTGTCTAGTGGGCCACAGGTCACTTTTTGCATATAAAGATTTTAGTAGGTTGCCAAAGGCTGGTATCCAAGGCTTACAGAAGCCTCAACTTCCAAGTAGGTCTCTCACTGGGTGCTTGGTAGAAGATAGTGGCAATTGAAAAATAGCATTTATCTTGGCAGGAAAAAGAGTGCACAGTAAGGCCCAGTGACTTAGGCTATGAAATGAAGGAGTCACGTCTTTGGAGTTCATCAGGTTTTAAAAATGAAAAAGTAAAGGACTGACCTCAGATTGATTCATGAACATCAATAATTTTTTAAAAATCTAGCTAATAGATGAGCCTTACGGTAAGCAAAGGTTTATGTTTAGGGGTTAGGGTTAGGGTTAGTGATGGTGAACCTATGGTGAACCAGCGCCCAGCTCCACACGCATGTGCCCCGTTTCCTGCCAACCAGCCGGTTTTCAGGTCTCTGCTGCACATCCGTGGGGGGCGGGGCGCATGTGGGAGATGCACGTGCATGTGCAGGGGGTGGGGGTGCACATATGCATGGGGTCGTGCATGCATGGGTGGGGGCAGGATTCCTGCGGGGAGGTTGCGTACACATACACAAGGGAGTATGGGGAGCAGGGAGAACGTGCATATGCGTGGGGAGCATGGGAGTCACACGCGCATGCATGGGGCATGCAGGGGGGGCAAGCACACATTGCATTATGGGTGCAAATGCGCTTTCGGCACACAACAACAAAAAGGATAGCCATCACTGATTTGGGCTATCTAGGGTTCTGTAGATACTCGATTCCATCAACACCCTTCTTCCCCATTGAAATTATTTTTTTTAATCTTTATAATTTAAAATCAGTTTCCTCTGGGTGTACAGCCAGTAAGGAACAAGATGCTCTGTTATCAAGCACTTACCTGTAATCTTTATGCACAGATTGTGCTGAGATAAGGCTGATCTCTATCAAGAATGTTCAATAGGCAAGTTTACAGCTTTTAAAACAACTTCATAAGCTGTTCCTTCCCTTCCCACATACTCATCTGGAACAGTGTTGTGTGGTTCTTGCTGGCAGCTGCTGTATTACAGCCATAATTAGATGGAATTGGTCCCTGGCCTTAAACTCTGCTAGCCTTTTTTTTTTTTTAAAGAAAAAAAAACATGGCCTGGAAACAAAGTCATAGTTCTGTATGATAGTAATTCAACAGAAATCAATGTTTTGGTCTCAAAAATGCAAGGATAAGGCAATTTAAATCTGTAAAAATACTCAGTGAAATCTTTGCATAAACTCAAAGAATTAAATTGGTTGAGCATGAGACCTGAAAACACCTAGGAAATCTTGGGAAGTTATAAAACACAGTGTGTAAAGTATTGCAAAAGTCCTGAAAAAAAAGGGGGAAGTGTGTCAGCCCCCCTAAATTTTGGGTGAAGGCATGTGCCCCCCTCTGTCTTTCCCCTCCTCCTCCATTTGCTCTGATCTTCAACCACGTAACAAGCAGGCAAGAAGATAGATATGGTGAGAGTATGAAGAGGGAGCCTGAGCCAACGTGAAGCTGAGGCAAATGGGAGAAAGACTTCAAAAAACCAAGACTAGATGGCAGAGAATCTGAACAACAGAAACCTCTTAACTTTCTTCTAACATGCATTCAAGTTACACAAGTCACAATGTACAACATATACACAAGACTCTCACACACCAGAATGAATGGTCGATGCAGATGTGGCCAGATCCTGCATTCACTTTCCAAACACTATTTTATTACTAGAGAGATTCAGCTTTTAATGAGATAGACTTGCATAATGTTTAAACTTCCTCTCTGCACAGATCTACACTGTTAAATGCTTATCAAGCAAAAATACTGATATCTTCTTTCTATCACCATTAACACTGACAATGTAGCATCTCCCACCCATTCAGAAAACTCCGTACTTCCCTGCTTGTTCTTGCATACAGTCTTCAATCTGTCCTCAGCAGGGAGGAAGAGATGCTTAATCCTGGTGTACAGGTGGGAAGGTTCATGTGAAATTCAATCAAACCATTCAACAGGGAGACAGGCAAACAAAAACTAAAAAAATATTGTTCTATTATTTATATATTAAGTAAACTAAAAGCTGATTATGCTGATTGTAATGGCACTGTGGTAGTATTTGTCTAGGTAATTCACGCACACACAAACACACACTCACCCCCACACACACACACAAAACCCCTGCTATGGCTTTAAGATTTTTTTTTTTTTAGCACTAAGCTGTGCATGATTAAAAGCCTTTCACATTTTGCATCATGAGTTTCAATAGTGTTCTAAACAGTGTTGTGGGTTTTTTTTGTTCCTTCTTTGATTTTCTAGTATTTCTATGAATACCCAAATAGAGTTAACTTTGTTCTTGGCTAAATTACAGGGAGGAGCCTTGAGACAGTGTTATAATCGATTTCTGGATTGCAGGGATAAATGTCATCTGAAAGTTGGGTCCACCAGCCCATTTTCATTTCTTTTTTTAATTCTTCTCATCAAAAAAAAAAAAAACTTTCAGAAGTTTCATTGTCAAGTTAAAAGTTCCCCTTTTTGACCAATTTTGTTTACCGTATTTATCTATAAATCTCTGCCAGTTTCTGTTTGGCTTTTTTTCTTATTCCAATTTGAACCAGGAGCTTTCCACCGTCTCAAACTTGCAAGACTTTTTCTAAATCAGGTTGTTGTATGATTCTCCTAGGTAAACAGTCCAGCTGCTCCTGTGGCAGTGCTGTCCGCTTTCAATTGTGCTAGCTTTCCATGTTGTTTTTGTGATCTCAGAGTTGTAGTCTAGTTGATTTTCTCCCAAAGCAGGGAGACCCTGAGGCTTACCCCCACCTCACCATGTCTATAACGCTATTCCTTGAACCTTTGATCTGTCCAACTAGAACTGATCACAACTCCTTCTCCAATGGGAGAGGTGTCTGCAGGTGAGAGCATCTGCATGACAAAAGTCTTGAAGGCTACAGGACATCCACATCCTTTGAGAAGTAGGTAGGCATGGCAGAGCAAGGGAAAAGGCAATAGGCATCATATTTTGAACCATCATCTGGGCAATTTGTCACTCAATCATATCTACCCACTGAACTCAAAAGTCCAAATGACATATGTTACTTTACTGTGCACATAGCATGATTATGTAATGAGGCCATAGCATGTGAAACAAATACACAATGGAATTTGAGTGATGTCATGCATATGCTATAGATTAAGGCCCATTCTCCCAAATTATCATGATTTATATCATTCTTCATATGTGAATTGCTGCAAGTTTGATAAAATCTGTTAAGTGTAGGATTAATTTTTTAAAAAATTAAGACCATTTGTTTTGAAAAATATAGACAGTAGAAATACATTAATCTCTAACTTTATAGAATTTTTTATTTTTCTATTCCTCATTTAAGACAGACTTTAAATACATTATTAATTTCTCGGGACCAGAAAGAAATAGTAATTGTCCTGAGAACTAAAGAATCTAATGCATGTTCAGTTAGTATCAATTGAGCTTTGAATTCCTACTATTATCACTTGTTTTAACCCAAAAATATATATAAAAATAATGTGCTTTAATTGGTCCAGGGAAGCAAAAGATGCCCTTTTAACATTATTAGGGTTAGATGGGAAAATCGGCATAATTATTTTAAGGAGACATGTCTTTATTTTTTTCACCTGTTTGCGCAATTAAAGGAATTACATTGAAATTCAATTAAGTTTTAGTTGGCCTCACCCTGTTTTCTTAATGGTTACACCTCACAACAGCAATTTTGTGGAAGTGCTGCTGACAGTGCAAATACACCTACATGCACCAACAGCTTTCTTGCTTTTGTGGTACCTTATGACTGTTTGCCACGATGTAGAAAAGTCGCCACAATGTAGAAAAGATGTGGACTCTAGAAAGAGTGCAGAGAAGAGCAACAAAGATGATTAGGGGACTGGAGGCTAAAACATATGAAGAACGATTGCAGGAACTGGATATGTCTAGTTTAATGAAAAGAAATACCAGGGGAGACATGATAGCAGTGTTCCAATATCTCAGGGGTTGCCACAAAGAAAAGGGAGTCAAACTATTCTCCAAGGCACTTGAGGGTAGAACAAGAAGCAAGAAACTAATCAAGGAGAGAAGCAACTTAGAACTGAGGAGAAATTTCCTGACAGTTAGAACAATTAATCAGAGGAACAACTTGGCTTCAGAAATTGTGAATGCCGCAACACTGGAAGTCTTTAAGAAGATGTTGGATAGCCATTTGTCTGAAATGGTATAGGGTTTCCTGCCTAGGCAGAGGGTTGGACTAGAAGACCTCCAAGGTCCCTTCCAACTCTGCTATTGTATTGTATTGTATTGGTATCCGTGGAGGACCCCCAAGGGTTACCTCTTAACATGGTAAAATAATTCAGTAATTTCAGGGGTAAATGGGCAGCACAGATAGTTCTTGATGCCACCATTCATTTAAGGAACATTCAAAGTTATAAGCACTGAAAAAAGTGACTTTTGATCATTTATCACGCTTACAGTATGGTGTTGCAGCATCCCCATGGTCACATGATTTATATATGGATGCTTGATAACACACATTTATGACAGTTGCAGTATCCCAGAATCATATGATCCCCTTTTGTGATCTTCTGACAAGCAAAGTCAATGGGGAATCCAGATTCACTTAACAATCATGTTATTAATTTAATAACTGCAGTGATCCACTTAACTATTGTGGCAAGAAAGGTTGTAAAATTCACTTAACTGTCTTGCTTATTAACAGAAACTTTGGAACAATTGTGGTCGTAAGTCAAGGACTACCTGTAATATTTTCTGTATCCTCCCTCCCCCCCCCTTTTTTTTTAAGTGTATAAGTCATTCAGTAAAGATTTGCCTGGAAGCAATGCTAGAGAAAAATTTACTCGCTTTCTAAACTATTTTTAATTTTGTGTACCTCCATCAGGTGTCTCTTTATTTGCCCTCAATGCAATGCTATAAAGTCTGAGTATTGTCTTTTCTCATAAAAGAGTTGCTCTAGCCTTTGATTAATGATGAACTTACTAAGCTATCAACTAATAATCCAGTTTACCCCCACTCCACACAATGGGCTGGTAAATACCGGCTGAATCACTCTGCGTAAGGGGCAGTGTGGCTGAGCACTTTTGTTTGCCTGCTCAAGCAACATGCAATTATTAGAGCTTCCTTGTTGGCAAAAATCCAGTTGATACATGCAGCTCCGAGGTTTCAGGGTTCAGTGGAATGTGTGCTTAACTGTTGCAAATATTGTGTGGGAAGTTAATAAAAAATAAGGCAAGGTTTGCTAAAACAGTTCTTAAAAATATGCAAGTTGGTAAATTTTCTGTTATAATGATCTACTGTTAAATAAACACTCTTGCTGTTCTTCAATTTCTTTCGCATTTTGGGGTTTTTTTTGATGGAGGACACCTGCCTTCTTCATCTGCAAATATGCTAAACCAAATATGAACCTACATATTGTGATTGGTTAATTTATAAGTGGTAAATGAAGTGGCTGAATCAACATACCCGATTAATAAAATGAAAATTTAGTGTAGCATTGATATAGTGCCACCCCATTGCCCACCCCTGGACTATTTTGTCCTCTTCTGTTCATAAGCATCAAGTCCCAGTTGGCATTTTTAAGAAATACAGTATTAGCCCAAGCTGATGTTCACCAGTAAGTTGTGACAAGATATTTTGAGATGTTTTCGCCTTCTCCATCTTTCACATTTTTTAGATTTAGATTTTTAAAAACAAAATGGAAATTAGCATGTTGCAAAGTAAAGCACCAAGCTGGACTCAGAACTATTGCTAAATGGACTTGCAGATGCTGTAAGCAGCCAGCCCTTCATCGACTTTCATCTGGTGCAGTTAACAGACCTTCTGGAAGCATTCAATATGTTCACCTCAGGAGAACTCTTTGGTTGTGTCTCAAAGATGCTTTTTCAAGAGGCAACTAACTGGACTTTCTTGTTTTTCTTTGAAGATGTTTTGCTTCACATCCAAGAAGCTTCTTCAACTCTTGGTTGTATTTCACTACTAGAAAGGGAGGAAAGTCAAGGCCAAATAATGCTGCTGCTTCATCATCATTATGGATTTGTGGTACTTGCTGCCTTTTAGAATTAAGACTTGCCCCATCTATTACAACCTTCTGGGGCAGGGGTGAAATGCTACCGGTTCGTAGTAAAAAAATGCTACTGGTTCGGGCGAACCGGTATTTCCAAAGATCAGCTGGGTGACGATCAGCTGTGACACATAATTTATATGAGCTAGAATTATCAGATTTCTTGGTTTCTAGCTAATCTAAATTGTGTGGCACAGCGAATTCCCCCCCCTCGCTGGCTTCGGAAGGATTCAAAATGTTCCTTTTTAGCACTGTGCGGGTACACCTCAGGGACTCATGCGCGCAAAGCACACACTTGGTAGTAGACTCACCGAACCGGTAGCAGACTTCAGAGGATTTCACCATTGTTCTGGGGGCTCTTTGAAGAGCACTGCTGGCTAATGAACTCTCACCATCTTTAATTTTTACCAATTGTATCAATCTGTACTGTGGGTGTTTTATCTGCCGATTGCTAGAGCCTCTAATCCAGTGTTTCTCAACCTTGGCAACTTGAAGATGTTCGGACTTCAACTCCCAGAATCCCCCAGCCAGCGAATGCTGGGGGATTCTGGGAGTTGAAGTCCGGATATCTTCAAGTTGCCAAGGTTGAGAAACACTGCTCCAATCAATAACATAAATAACTTTCTTTCAATGTCTCAGAGTCTCATCTGGACTCCAAAAACAAAAGTGCTGGACGGCTGCACCCTAATACTTACACTTCTAACATAGAAGAATTTTGTGACTGGACATCCCTATTGTGGCAAAAGTTGTGTCCATAATACTCCTGTGGTGGTTTCAGGAAAATGCTAACATTTGGTTTTCAGGTCCCGTTAAGCATCATAAAAATCTGTAATTTTCCTGCAGTATGTCTTTTTAAAGGTTAGGAACAAGTGTCATTAACTCAAATTGAGTTTGCATTTTCTTCAGTATTTACAAGGCAGAGGATATTTATTGGTTATCTGGAAGTGACCAGTGTGGGTTAATTGCTGTGTGTGTTTTGTTACTCATGAACCCTGGATTGTTTGTCCCATGCCTAGTTTCTAATGGTGGCAGGCAGGCAGGATATAAGAGAGGATAAAAACTTGCTTCATTCTACAAAGCGTGATTGATCTTGTTGCAGAAACAGGCAGACATGATTAGATTACTTTTAAAAGGAGCCTGCAGAGATTATTAACTTTCCTTGTGAAAAAAGACACGTATGTGCTCCACAGAGAAGAGATGGCTACTGTCACACAGGACCGTATAACTGTTTACTGGGAATACAATGAAAAACAGTCTGTTTGATTAGACTGAGTCCACGATTCCTCAGTCTCTCTTAACATTATAAAGGAAGTACAACTTGCCTTTCTCATTGTTTTCCCAGTAGAAATCACATGGATCTGATAGGTAGTTCCCAAAAAGGGATATTCAGCCAGGAATCGAAGAAGCAAGAGGGCCTTTGAGAGTGTGCAGCCTGCATGCCCTCACTCTGAGCAGGCGCAACTGTTCCCATCAATCATACCAGAAAGTTTTTCACAGAAAGGAATCTATGGATGACCATTTGAAGGAATATAACTGCTCCAAAAAAGACAGAAGATGTCTTTATGAGACTACTACTGGATAAAAGAAGGTGTGTGTGTTTGTGTGTCAGAGAGAGGGGGGGGGGGGAAGAGAGGGAGAGATATTTTATAGTATCCAATACCACTAGGTGGCACCCACTGGCAATTTTTTAAGGTTTAGCTAAACTGTCAAGATTTTGGCCATTTAAGTACTGTATATATTTTTGAATTTTTCTCCTTGCTTGCAATTTTGCTTACCTCTCTTCATCATGTTTGGTTATGATGAAGTCAATGATTATTTCCTGTATTGTAATCTTATCCAACTTCCCAAGTTTTTAAATGCGACTCCAATATATTCCTTTTTAAAAGGGGAGAGGAGAGCCATTCCGCACAACACAATATGTAGACAGGCAACTATTCGTATTCTTGATCCCATCTTCCTAAAAGATTGGCTGAATGATGTATGCAACCTATAGGTAACTACCAATATACTTTGGCGAAGACTGCTAGCTTTGTGGGCTAAATGGGTTTGGTGCATGCTTAAAAGCTTCTTATTCCTGCTGCTTGAATGCAATGAATACAGGTGGTCCTTGACTTAAAACAGTTTATTTAATGACTGTTACAATGGTGCTGAAAAAAGTGACTTATGACCATTTTTCACCTTTGCAGCATCCCCATTGTCATGTGATCAAAATTCAGATGCTCGGCAACTGGTTCATACTTGTGACCATTGCTGGGTCCCAAGATCAAGTGCTCACCTTTTGCAACCGTTTGACAAGCAAAGTCAATGTGGAAATCCAGATTCACTCAACAACCATTTTACTAACTTAAGAACTGTCGTGAGTCACTTAACAGCTGCAGCAAGAAATGTTGTAAAATGGAGCAAAATTCATTTAACAACTTAAACAGAAATTTTGGGCTCAATTATGGTTGTAAGTTGAGAACTTCCTACATTACATACTTCACATGTGTTATCTGAAACGGGGCAACGCTACAAATGAGAGTTCTCCAAGTTCACTGCAATCCCTACCTTGGCCTGATGCAACTTGAATCTATTATCTAAAAGGAGATTCTTGTTGGGAAATATCCCAGGCCTCCAGCAGCCGTCTGTATGACTAGAGAGAATCTCTCTAGAACCATCTGCAAGCACAGAATATAGAAACCTTTCCACTGCAGCAAATGTACAACAAGAGGATGGCAGTCGTGTTCTTCGCAATCCTTGCTACAAATTACAAGAGACACCTTTGCAAACACTTTCCAATATTTTATTACAATCTCAATCCAGAAAATATCATTAGTTCATGAGATATATATACATTCTTACATGTAACGCCCTCCCCCCACTTTTTAAGCAGGTAAATCATATTTCATATACATGATATACTGTACATCAAACATTAAAAAATAAATTCAAGGATTCCAAGGCTATTTGTGTTCCCCCAGACAGTCCCCCAGGCTTTCATGCATACATTTATTTTTCTTGGTCATACATCAGCCGTCAGCAACAAATACATACAAACCCTCCAAAATGTACTGGCCTAGTAACAGAGATTGGCAAGAAATGCTACCAGGAATTACTTTCTTAGTTCAGTAATCTGCAGTTATTAAGAGTGTGGGCTGCCATTTCAAAACATGGCGCTATCTTTGTCTATTGTCAGTGAGACATGATTAGGTTACGCAGAACACAGCTCAGTAATATGCATGGGTTTTTAGTTGGTTCCATTAATGCAACTCCCCTGTGCTACTGTCATAATGCTGTTTAGTATTTAGAAGTAAATTGAGTTTGCAAGTTAAGATGATACTAAAATGTTAATTACTGAGTTAAGTGCAATAATGTCACCCCCCCATTCTAATCTGTGTTGCAGTCTTCATTTAAAAGTGGTAACATGAACACCACTTGCCTTCAAAAATGTAAGCACTTAAAAGAAAAAGGAAAGTCCAGAAGGTTTTTTTTCTTTTAAAAAAAAATTGTTGAAAGTGTCTCAACTTGAAAAAAATTTTAGCTCATTTTTACGGAAATACAATCGGTTTATAGAAAGTATTAAATGCTAAGTTCTGAATTGTACAAAAATGGCACACAAGTTCAGAAACAAATAATGATTTGATTCTCTGTCCAAAACTGATTGTTAGCCTACTTGGGAAGAGCACTTTAAAAAAATATTAAGGATTTTCCTGCTTGGGTAACGACCTCAAAAATGGTTGTACTGGCATGGGTGGTATATCTGGAAAATAATCTGGCTCATTGAGTGTTCCACTAAAGATTACTTTAGCTATTCCACAAATTAATCGAAGTTCAACATATCCACATCAGTATTTATATAACTTCTCAGTCTATTCTGAGAGTGGTCAAAACCAACCAACAAAGGAAGAAGCTATTGAAAGCAGCCAGAAAGTAATAATCATAGAACAACATATGTAATTTTGGGCAGTGGCCATCTCACAGATTTGTCTGAGCATGCACATGGCCTCGTTTCTTTCCTTACACCATGTCCAAATTGTATTATAAAGCTAAGTTGCTCCTGGGAATGAAAGGGAAGAGTATATTTTCCTTGCTTTTGTTGCTTCTTTCAGATTTCTCCTTCCTTGTGTGCTTTAAAATCCTCAAATCAGGTTCCAATGCATAATGAATTAAGTCCATTAGAAGACCAAATAAGCTGCAGCTAGTCAGAGGAACAGAGGTAGCAATATTGGTTCTCTATCCTTAAGCCGAAGCAAGTGTCTTATTAATAAGAAATACCTTTCAAATGCTATTCAGGCTTTTGCCAAAAGACTGATCAGGGATAGACAAGCTTCACATTTCAGGATGGACTGAAAGAGCCAAGGTGGCGCAGTGGTTAAATGCAGCACTGCAGGCTACTGCTAGATCAGCAGTTCAGCGGTTCAAATCTCACCGGCTCAGGGTTGACTCAGCCTTCCATCCTTCCGAGGTGGGTAAAATGAGGACCCAGATTGTTGGGGGCAATATGCTGACTCTCTGTAAACCGCTTAGAGAGGGCTGAAAGCCCTATGAAGCGGTATATAAGTCTACTGCTATTGCTATTGCTATGGACTGCAATTCCCATCCATTTCCTATTTTTTGTCATGGTAGCAGTTGGAGGAGACTTATAGTCCAAAACATCTGAAAAGCTTCGAATTGCTCATCCCCTGTGGAGACCATAAGGTACTGCGGTTCTGTTGCACCATCTCTGCATTGGCCATTCTCTTGTGCAACTCAGAAGCTGCTTTGAAAAGAAGAAAGACCCACAGACGAATCTAAGGGTCAGTTGCTCTTAATTAGAACAATTAGACAGTCGTTCTTGTGACTGGCTTCCATTGGAACACATTTATTTCCCGCTGTATGAAAGTACCAAAAATTTGTTCACTTGGAAAATTTTATTTTTACACCTTGGATTTTAAGAATAGTCTAGATTCCAGAATTACTGTGTGAGAAGAGAATACATACTTCTATGCTGAAGCAATTCATATGCAAAATTACATCATACAACACTGGATGACAAAATACTTGGCATGAGACACAAATGGCAAGACAGGACTAGCACCTCAATCCCATTTTTCATCAGATCTGAAGATTTTATATATATATATATATATATATATATATATATATATATATATATATATATATATATATATATATATATATATATATATATATATATATATATATATATATGTCTGATTCAGGATCAACCACACCATAAAAGGCATCTGTGGATGGTCACAAAACTTCTGTCCCACAGCAGTATTTCTTGTTTTTATATTCTTATCAGGAATGGAATAATTTCTCTCTCATCAAATTTAAAACAAAAAAATAAAAACCCACTTACTTTACGAAATATAATCATTATCCAACAAAAAAAATTATCATCCAATAAACAATAAGAAATGCTCCAGTGCATTGATAGAGTTCAGTAAAGAAATCTGCTTGGTAATACACACCTCCTTTGTTGGGCAGCTGAATGGATCTAGAGATGTGCTATTCTCTGCCTTGAGCAGTTCTCCAGCACAGTTGATAGTCGCCCAAGGCAATTGCTATTCAGTCCAAAGCATTGTCTATAGAATGGAGTCTTATATACATTTTCAACAAAACCGTTCCAGTTTTTCCATTTGAAATTATAACAGGCACGTTTTAAAAAAAATACAAGCAGTTTACTTCCTCTGAAGATCTTTTTTACTTAAAAAAAAGCCTGTAAAAATATTCTGCTCAACCATCTATATCCATCTAAGAAGGAGAATATACATATGTAAGAGTTTTATCTGTATATCTGTTGTATTCGCAAAACTATCAGTCCTCCTTGGCTGGCCTTTTTACCTCCAGATGCTCTGCTTTGCCGATACAACTGCAAGACACATAAAAATAAACAAAGTGAACCCATTATTAAAGCTGAATGTCTGAGAAACAAAAGGGTGTTATGTCATTCTGTGCAACTGCAGATTTAATGAAAAATAGTGATAGTCTTTATGATGATTCGTTCAGAAATAAACTCCAGATTTGGAAGTTGCTACATATTTTAAATAATCTGATATGCAGTATGTAACTCCATTTTTTAGTAAACATAACACTTTCTATCTACTGCAAGCCAAAATTGGGATTTCATCATTATGGGCTCCTGGACTTAAAAACAACCTCGACATTCAACATCCTCCAGCAAAAGAAAAACAGTTTGAAGAAACTAATTTGCTTTAACCAAGTAGAATCAAAAGAAAGAAAGAAAGAAATACTGAAGATCTGTCTTCTTTAGCCTCTTCTTTCTAGGATCATGGTTCAGGAATATACTCAAAGCATTCTAATGAAGGTTCCTGGGATTAAGAATATGATAGCGGAATAATTATTGTAGATTTAAATAAAAGGGGCTTGCCCAGGAGAAATACACAGTACAGTATCAGTTTACAGTAATATATTCTCAAAGCATCAGAGACAATTTCACCAATTAAGATCAATTAGGTTTTCCAAGATTAAAATCTGGAGTTTGAGCCTGAACCCTGCTCTGAGTTTATCTAACTCAAGATCATGGAGTAGGAGGTTTTTCTGACAAGTTATCTTTTCATTTGGAACAATTATTCACTATGAATTAGACTGTTTATAATTATAGTACATGTCCTCCCAAGTACATTTTTAAAATCAGTGGAATATAGTTCCTCAGATGTTTAAACTGTTTTTAAGGCCTTTGAATGAACTCCCTTTCATTTCCTATTCTTTCATTACTTTTTTTTTAAAAAGCACCTCAAAAACATATACAGGTAGTTCTTGACTTACAATCATTTGTTTAATGACCATTTGAAGTTATGATGGTACTGAAAAAAATGGCTGTTTTTCACACAACCATTGCGGCATCCCCATGGTCATATGATCAAAAGTTGGATGCTTGGAAACTGATTCATATTTATGATGGTTGCAGTGCCCTGGGGTCATGGGATTATCTTTTCTGACCTTCTGACAAGCAAAGTCAGTGGGGAAGCCAGATTCACTTAACAATTGTGTTACTAATTTAACAACTGCAGCAAGTAAGGTCTTAAATGGGGCAAAACTCAGTTAACAATGTCTCACTTAACAACATACATAGTGGTTCAATTGTGGCCATAAGTCAGGGACCAACTGTACTACTCTAGTATATTTTCAAAAAAATCAGGACTTATGTTCTTAACCCATATATTAAAGTACTTCTGAAAGAAAACTATGGAAGTGGAATAAAAAGGAAAGGCTATGATAAATTTACAAGATATGGCCAATACTGTAAAACAAAAAATACACAAACACTCTTGTGACATCAATTTTTTAAAGTGCAAACACATAAACCAAATCTGGCACACTGAAGGAATTTCATAGGAAGATCCCAGATGACCAATAAGCACATGTAGGGCAATGACCTTGTTAGTGAAGTTGTAAAGCATTCTGAACTAGTGATTGCACAATCCCACCCTCCCAAATCAGCTGAACGGACAATGCTAAAGTGGCAAACTGCTCAAGCAACTGCCTCAAAAATGGTGCAGTTTGAATAACCATAAGCAGGATGTTTATATCCGTCACTCTCCAAGTCATCTCCCAAGGATGCTAGCAGTAGACCGTATCAAGTCTTCAGCCCTTGGCTGTCAATTGAAACAACAGGAGCCGTTCTTGAAACTCTACTTACTCCTGCGGTCAGCTTCCCCCCTCCCCCACTTGCCAGGTGTGATTGTTGGCTTTGATCACCATGGAAAGACAAAACCATTCAAGCTCTAAAGAGGAAAGAAAGGTGAGAGGCTAAGGCATTTGTAATTTTCTTGTAGACGGAAGCTACCCTACCACTGGAAAAATATTATGTCTGGAGACCTGCTTGACAAGACCAGGCATTAAGCACAAAAGAGACCTAGGTCCCTTCAAACATACACACCCTCAGGGTTCAAGCTGGACACCAGGGGATTCTGGAGGTTCCGTGGATTGCCGAGGAAATGCTTGGCTGTAGGTCTGGGAGGTGAGTTTCGGTTGAGTTCCAACCAATCTAAAGAAAATGATAGTTTAATATAGCTTCTTTGAACCAAAGGTGCATTTCTTTGATCAGATTCACTTAGCAATCATATGATTCACTTAAGAACTACAAGGATCACTTATCACATCTGTGGCACAGAAGATCCTAAAATGGGGTAAAACTCACTTTACAACTGCCTTGTTTAACAATAGAAATTTTGGGCTCAATTGTGGTCGAAAGTCGAGGACTACCTGTAATTTACTTCTGAGCCTGAATTTGAAGCCTAACAATTAGGAAGGCAAATATAATTTACAATATCTTTTGCACTTGATGGGTTAGGCCAAGACAGAGCCAGGGAAATCAGTAGATCAGCAGGTTTCACAACAGCTTTGACTCAGATAGGCGATACCAATTTTTCAGAGAGTTTAACTCAGGTTAAGTGACAGCTAGTCAAATGCTTCACTTTCCAAAAAGGATATTGTCTTTATAGTGATTGTTTACTTAAAATGAGACTTTTGAAGGTTACACATCAGGGTTATTATCACAATACTCTTCGGTGTTTCTTCTAAAGCAGAGATGGGACGTTAACACAGATTAAACCTCTATAATATTTACTCTAAATTCTAGTCAAGCACAAATCCTGTGTCCAAATGGGCACATCCTAGGCAGTTTTCTTGGAAGGCAAAGTGTGGATTTTTAAAAATGTTCCTAGTCTAACCCGCAGTCTTCGAATTCCTGACAGTCTCCTATTCAAGACCTAAGTACATTTAGCCTTGCATAACTTCCAAGCCTACATAAATAATAGTAGTCAAGTTCTGACACCTGCTGAGACCAATCTGAAAAGTAAAAAAGTACTGTAGAGGTAAGAAAGGATTCATATTTCAAATATCACTACCAAGACTTCAATGTTCCACACTTATGTCTGTCTGCTGCAGAGAAAAATTAAAATCTGTATAAATATCATGCCTATTCCCCCCAAAGCATAACACATCTGAAAAGGGACTAGATTGGATGCAGTGGTGAGTTGCTACCGGTTCGGCTGAACCAGTAGTAGTTTGGCGGCCTGGGTCGCTGGAATTGGCAGCGACCAAGGCCTGCCACGCCCCCGAACTGTTACTCCTGGCGGTGCCATAGGCACCGCCATCTTGTTTTTTGCTTCTGCGCATGTGCAGAACAATTTTTATTGTAATGTACATGCGCGCATGCAGCACATCCATGAGCAAACTAGCAGTAGTGCCTGCCGAAACCCATCCCTCATTGGATGTAAGGTAACTAGGATTGAATTTCTCCTTCTTGAATTGCTATGTTTAACTCAAAACCTCCACGATGCACTATCTTGTTTCAATTTTCTGCAGTTTTAATCCAGTCAACAGTGCACTAAATACTCAATAGGGCTAAGCCTCCACATCTATCCAGAAGTTAAAAAAAAAGATGGCCAATGAATTATTCTTTCACATGCTCTGTGTACACAGTGTGGAGCTCAATCACAATAAGTTTTATTGGTTTTAAAAAATCTGCAGAGAAAATGTTACTGTACTTCAAAGATTATGCATTAAATGGTCAAAGGTCATGGATTTAACAAGTAAGAAAGTAATTAGAACAAAATAGCAGCCAATTTGAGCATTTAATGAAATTTATAGTTGGTATATCTTATTTTATACAAAAAGGGTTTGTTTTTGCTAATTACTTACTTCTCTGAAAGATGCTTTCACCTCAGGTTTAAATAGAAGTCACTCTCATTCCATTATTTAAACTACCTTCTCTATGGATTCTATTTACAGCTATCAAAAATGGTTTGATGGAAACACTAATGATAATACTCTTTTTTTCTCACATCCTAGTGCTTTCTAGATATGTTGGCTAATGTTTCTCATAATGCCTAATGACATGGCCACTATCTGTATAATCTATAAAGCACCTCTGAAGGGGTTACCAGTTAGGGAAAGCCTTAAAACAATTCTCCTGTCTCCCTCCTTTTTCCCGCCCACTGAGTTATATTCTGACCTCCGTTTCTCTGGTGAGTTGGCAACTCTTGGCTAATTTGATCCAGCTGCGATTCTGCCTCTGATCTGGCCTGTGGAGTAGTCACCATGGCTCCTGTCTGCTGGATGAATTGTTGTAAATTACATTGCCTGAGTTCCTTATTCAATTCCTCCAGCTCTTGGTTCTGGGCCTGAAAGACAGAGGAGGAACAGGCAGAGTAAATTCCAAATCTCGTCTTTATTTGAAATAATAATCTGGAATTGCAGGGAATAAAAGTTTTCTTTTCATCTAACCTTCATCCAAGGTTTAACTCCTTTCTCTTTGTTCCTCAAATAGGTAGTAGAAATCAATCAGAGTTTTCAAGGCAATTGGTAAATGCTAACCAGACACACCCATCTGATCCTTCAAAAGTGGAGGAGACAATTGTCTCCTTTGTTACAGAGACAATTAAATTGGCAGCCCATTGTCTGGTATTACCTGTGATGGTGTTTATTGAGGGTGCTGGATAGAAGTAGAAATCCATCTAATACTTCAAGGCAATTTATTGTAATATGTAAGATATCAAAATGCATATCTTAAGATCAGCTCTCCTCCAGTCAAATACCCTTTGGCAAAGGCAGCAGAGATAGTCTTGCCCATCTCACATTACATCACCCTGGTGGGTCTTTGGGTGCTTTCCTCATTTCAGGGATTTGGTTAAGATCAACTGCTATAAATCTATCTCTATTTACAAAGTGGAAAAGAGAGGGCCTATATTCAATTTTATCATGGACATGGAGAATTCGGTGGACAATGCTAATATTCTACCATAAAGAAGGAGAAATGCTGTGAGGAGGGTGTTTCAGTGCATATAAAGACATGTTTTACAGACAGACACTGTTTCTAATGTAGTCCCTATGTTAAAAGAGAGACAGAGAAAATCTAGGAATCTGATAACCAGTAACATTTCAGTAGGAGTAGGCAACAGATTAAGAAAGTATTTGGACACAAATATCTTTGCCTCATAACTGTGCATCCAGTGGAATTAAGCACCCAGAACTTGAATAATACTCTAAATAATGTTAAATATATTACAGGCTTATTATATAGCTGAGCAGAGAATGAAATATGATGCAGGATTGCAGAGAATTGCAGTTTAGAAAGTATCATCTTTTGCTTTTCTCATCCATTCGTAAGTAGTGAAGATCTTTACTACTTTACTTTAGATAGAGGTCATAATCAATTAATACAGATGCCACACTGGATGAATCTTGGAAGAAGTGAGGAAGTAGACAATAGCTGAACATCATGTGTGCGTTCTTATGGGATTCTCATTAGTCAGCCTCCAATCAAAAAAAGGCCAATAAGATAACATATTTATGTTAGTCATATTTTGAGGAGTGAATATAAATTGTATGGCGCAAGAAGTAAAAAAAATGTTTATACTGGGAGCAAAGAACTGTCTTAAATCTCCCAATGACCTAGTACAATATGTAGTTAGATTTTCCTTTCAGCAAGAATGAAAATTCTCAGATAGCAAACAAAACCTATATCAAAGAAAACATATTATGAAGTGCTGCAGATTTATAATACATCCAATGCTTTAATCCTTATACTTAACTGGAAAAATAAATTCATTTATTTTAACTTACTGGCTTACTACTGGTATATTTCTGGTAATATATTCTTATATGTTCATTATACCATAAAATGAAAAGCAACTTGATCTTTCAAAACAAAGAACCGTGAGGATAAGAAGTTTATATAATTTATAGAATTTCTAGTCAGCATAAAA
This sequence comes from Thamnophis elegans, assembly GCF_009769535.1. Classification (NCBI taxonomy): domain Eukaryota; kingdom Metazoa; phylum Chordata; class Lepidosauria; order Squamata; family Natricidae; genus Thamnophis; species Thamnophis elegans. The sequence continues at coordinate 76,021,915 of NC_045541.1, read as the reverse complement.
AATGAATGTGCTGATTGGACATATTGGGCACTGTAGTGCCTCCATATCAGAACTGTAGGAAAGGCAAAATTAGCTTACCACATGCAATTAATGAAAACTACCATCCCCCCTCTGCTCAAATCTCATAGGACATGAAAGTAGCTAGAAAGGACGTTGGTCTTACCTGAACGTCTATTTTCTGATGGGAGGAGGGAATGGTCACACGTGGGTTTTATCACAGCCTGATTGGTCCAAGGCTGAGAGGAAATCTATAAATACCGGTGCCTGTCCATTGCTAGCCCAGATTCTCGAACATGAACGGTACAACTGAAAAACAAGAAACAACACAACAAACCCCGGGAAACACCCCCCGGGCCCTCCCCTTGGCCCCAACAGACAGAACTCAGGGCGGGTTGTGACCATTCCCTCCTCCCATCAGAAAATAGACGTTCAGGTAAGATCAACGTCCTTTTTCCAGAATGGGAGGAGGGAATGGTCACACGTGGGACATACCCAAGCTAAAGTCCCAGGGAGGGAGAACAGGAACTCTAGGAACCAAGGGGAGCCTCAGCTGCCACCCCCTGTAGGACCCTACGACCGAAAGACGCGTCCGCTGACGCGAAAGCATCCAGACGATAATGCCGGATGAACGAGGTTGGAGAGGCCCAGGTAGCCGCCCGGCAGATGTCTTCAAACGGGGCCCTCGTGGCCCACGCTGCCGAGGTTGCCGCGCTCCTTGTAGAGTGCGCCGTGACGCCTGACGGAACCGGCCGCCCTGAGGCCACGTAGGCCTCCGAGATGGCCTGACGCAGCCAACGGCCGATGGTAGCCGAGGACACCCTCGAACCCAGAGCTCCAGGTAGGAAGGAGACAAACAAGGCCTCCGACTTGCGGAAATCCTTGGTCCGCCGGAGGTAGATCCGCAAGGCACGGCGGACATCCAGACGATGCCAAAGACGCTCCCTGTCAGTGGACGGACTCGGGCAGAAGTCAGGCAGGACGATCTCCTGAGCCCTGTGAAGGGGGTATTTACCTTGGGGACGAACGCCGGGTCAAGGCGAAGGACCACTCTGTCCTGGTGAAAATGACAGAGGTCGTCCTTACAAGACAGGGCGCCCAGCTCGGATATACGCCGGGCGGAAGTGATGGCCACCAGGAAGACCACCTTCAGTGATAAGAAGCGCAAGTGCACCGAGCGGAGAGGTTCAAACGGGGCCCCTGTTAATGCCCCTATGCAAGAGACCATCTTGCCCAATAACTGCGACAGAGAGAGGATGGAAACGGAGCGCTTTGTGCGAACGCTCTCTGCCAGCCGACGAAGGCTGACCTGCCTCTCCTGAGACAGACGCACCTCCCCCAACTTGGAATCTATGACTGTCCCCAGATGCAGAATGCGAGTGGAGGGAGTGAGATGGCTCTTTTCGAAGTTTACCGAGAACCCCAGGGCCTGGAGGCTTCGAATGGTAATCTGAAGATCTGAAACGGCCTGAGACAGGGAGCCCGCCTGAAGCAAGACATCGTCTAAATAACATTGGAGGCGGACCGGGACGATCTCAGATGGGCCGCCAGAGCCGCCAGGACCTTTGTGAAGGTCCTCGGGGCCGAGGCCAGGCCGAAGGGAAGAGCCCTGTACTGGTAATGGTGGGGCCCGTGGGAGAACCTCAAGAACCGGCGATGAGCGGGCAGGATGGGGATATGAAGATAGGCCTCCGTGAGATCCACGGAGGCCAGGAAATCGCCTTTCCTGATGCCCTGAAGGATGGACTTGAGCGATGATATTTTGAACCGCCTGTAGACCAGAAACCTGTTCAGGCGCTTGAGGTCTAGAATTGCTCTCCAACCCCCCGTGCTCTTCGGGACCACGAAGAGATTTGAGTAATGGCCCCGGCCCCGTTCCCCTGCGGGAACCGCCTCCACCGCATGGATTTCGAGGAGGTGGGCGATCGCCCGACTCATCAGGCGGCGGCGCTCTCGACTCCGGGGTGGAGGGAACGACCGAAAGAGATTTGGAGGAGTGGAGAGAAATTCTAACCTGAGCCCGTAACGAACCGTGGCTCGAACCCAGGCGTCCGACGTGATGTCGTCCCACCGGTCCGCATAAAGAGCGAGGCGGCCGCCGATGGGATGACTCGGGTTCGAGTCACTTCCCCCTGCGGAAGGGACGGCCGCCTCCCCCCCGAAAGGGCCGCCGAGCCTGGCCCTGGAAACGGCTCCTGTCCTGGAAGGGCTGCCCCAAGAAATGCCTGTCAGAAGAGAAAGAAGAGAAGCGCTGGTTATAGCCGAAGTTAGGGGCCCTATACCGTTGCCTACGGAAGGGACGTGACTTGTTCTCGGCCTTCTTAGCCGTGGAGGGTAGGACCTTCTTCTTGTCCTTATCCTCCACGAGGATGCGAGTAAGAGCCTCCCCGAAGAGATCGGGCCCCTTGAAGGGGGCAGCCGCCAAATCCCATTTCGCTTTGTTGTCCATTTGCCAATGGCGCAACCACAGGAGCCTACGGGAGGTGACCGAGGTGGCCAGGGCGCTAGAAGCAAACCTGACCGTGTCCAAGGTCGCGTCAGCTGAAAACTGACACGCCGCCAGAATCTTGACCAGATCCTGATGGATCCGGTCCTCCTGTATGGGAATGCGTGCCTGCAGCTTCTTGAGCCACATGACCGTGGCACGATTAAAGTAGGAAGCCGAGGCCGCCGCCTTAATGGCCCACGCTGTGGCGTTGAAGTTCTTCCGCAACGTAAGCTCTGCGCGCTTATCCTCCGGCTTCATCTTATCTGCCGCATCGCCCGACACCACCGGGAGGAGGACACCAATGCGGCCACAGGGGTGTCAACCGTCGGGAGCTGAATGGCCTGAGCAAAGGTTTGCTCCATGTTATAATGCCGACGGTCGGTACTACCTGGAGAAGAGAAAGTGGAAGGTTTAGCCCACTGGTCGGTCAGAACCTCTAGGAACAAGGGAGGGGCAGGGATCTCTTCCTTGTTGGTGGCCGTGGCAGAGAACATGACCATGTCGGGATCCCTTGGGGATGGTGGCTCTGACGGGAGAGATGCCCTTGGGGGAGCACCAGCGGACGAACGCTGCCCAGGTGGAGTTATAAATGCGGGTCGTTGAGGGACGACGGGCCGCCTCGATGGTGCGAATGACCCCGGAAGACAGATGAGCCCCCCTTAGAAGCCGCCGTTCAAGAGCCAACGGTCAGCTGAAGCCACTGAGGCTCTGGGTGAATCAGGGCCCCCTGCCGTAAGACCACCTCCCCCTGCGGAATCCTCCACGGGGAAGTCACTGACAGCTGAACCAGGTCCGCAAACCAGGGTCTCCTGGGCCAAAACGGGGGCCACCAGAATGACCAGGGCCCTTTCCGTCACCACCTTCCTGACGGTCCCCGGGATGAGTGGAATGGGGGGAAAGCATAGAGGAGGCCCGGGGGCCACCGGCTCCTGAGGGCATCCGTGCCCTCTGCCGAGCTGGATTGGAAACGGGTGAAGAAACGCGGGAGTTGTGTGTTCTCGGGAGACGCAAACAGGTCCACCCGGGGGGACCCGAACCGACAACAGATCTCCCGGAACAGCGACGGGTGGAGTTGCCACTCGCCGTTGTCCAGAGTTGCTCGACTGAGCCAGTCCGCCTGGACGTTGGAGAGTCCCGAGATGTGCTCCGCCACCAGGGACTGTAAGTGTTTCTCCGCCCACGACCCCAATCGCAGAGCCTCCAGCCAGAGGGCTCTCGAGTGGGTCCCGCCCTGACGATTGATGTGCGCCTTGGTGGCCACATTGTCCGTCAGGAGGAGAACGTGGCTCCCTTCCACCGAGGAGCGAAAGTGACTCAGAGCCAGACGCGCGGCCTTCAGTTCCAGCCAATTGATGTTGTGACGGAGGTCCGAGGCCGTCCATCTGCCCTGAGCCAACCGAGAGCCCACCAGGGCCCCCCACCCGAACAGACTCGCGTCCGTGGTGACGGTCACCCTGTTCGGCTCCCAGAACAGACACCCCCGCTGGATGGCCGGGGAGAGCCACCACACCAGGGATGCACGGACTCCCGTCGAGATGCGGAGAGTCCGAAGGGAATTGCTCATTCGTCCCCTCTGATAGGGGATAAGCTCCCATTGAAGGGGCCGAAGATGGAGTCTGGCCCACGGGACAATCCCTATCCAACTACTCTACAGCTTGGACCAGGCTGAGAGAGAATCTGGGCTAGCAATGGACAGGCACCGGTATTTATAGATTTCCTCTCAGCCTTGGACCAATCAGGCTGTGATAAAACCCACGTGTGACCATTCCCTCCTCCCATTCTGGAAAACTGTTTTAACATCACCTAACTTTTAATTATAAGATAGCTTCATGATGCCATGGAGCATATGTATAAGGTGGAGAGAGAGGAAATTAATATCCAGCTTAAATTAAAAATGCAGTTTAGTTATTATGTTGATTTGCAACATGTTTGTTTAGGTCAGATTATCTCATACTTGAACATAATTTGAAGGTGGTTCACAAAGAGATCTATTATAGGCATCCAATTCTACTTCTCAGCACTTATCATGGAGAAAACACATGTAAGTAGCAAAGAGGCAGTGTGGAATATCTCTTGCCATTAGAAGCAAGCAAAATCATGAACACACATGGTGAAGAACAATCCTTTGGACTCACACATGGCTTGCTAAGAAAAGGATCCTTAGCTCTAAGCACAAACCTGCAGATTGTACTCTGTTTCCTCCAAGGCCTTCCCCACAGTATCCAGGCTGCTTTGAAGCTGGGCGCTTTGCTTGGCCTTGGTGTCCAGGTCTCTCTTTATTTTAGCTGCTATCCCCTCTAGCTCAGAAGGATTCTGGGTAGGAGTTTCCTTGGTCTTCTTGGCTCTCTCAGCAATTTCCCACTGGATTTCTCTTTCCAAGGTCTCTGTTTTTACCATAAGCTCATGGATTTTTTTGGTGTACTCCTCCATTGTGGCCCTCAAGCTGTGCACTTTCTCCCGCCGCTCCCTTTCATGCTCCTTTTCTGATTGTAGCTCATGCTGCCAAAATTCTTCCTCACTCATCTGGCTCTCATTCTGGTGGATCAGCTGTTCCAGCTGCAAAATCTCATCCTCCTGATAAGAGCCTTGGCTGCATTCCCAATGCCTGATGTCCATTTCCAAGGCATCACCTTGCATTTCCAGGGTGCAGAGATGCTCCTGTTGGTGTAGGACAGCCTTGAATAGCTCCTCTTTGGAAAGTACCCCCCCTCTGGCTCCATCTCTCACACACATCGGGTCCTTTCTGGGCTGTCTCAGCTTGTTTTTGGCAGAGGCGTCACTTGAATTCACAGGACCCAAGTTGAAGGTTAAAGATTTTTTGGGCTGCCTGGTTCTAGGTACTTCTGTACTGAGTGGTCTAGGTTTAATAGGCAAGCTAGCTCTGACAAACGTCCTCTCAGGTATCTGGGCGGCATTGTCTGAAGAAGGCCTCTCTATGAGGCTGGGGCCAGTACGTTGCAATATAAATTGCACATCCTGAGCATACTGGCCGCATTTGGATAGGGTCTCTACAGGACATTCATGTGGGAGAAGCTGTCTCTCCTTCTCACGTAGTCTTTGGATGAGAACATAGCGGCCTGTTTGACCTGAGAAAACAAGGCAGATATTATGATAAGATTCCCTCCCTACAAAAACACCAGTAAACTTCCTTTCTCCTATCCAGCTATATCAGGCTCACATTCCACAGTAATTTTCCTTGCCAGCCCACACCCATTGCCACCTGAAGGTAAAAAACTTTGGAGAATTGGGCAGCTGATTCCCAAAGAGACATAGTTAAGCCTGTGAATACTTAAGTAATAAGCAGAATTGCCAATGGTCTTTTTTCTTCTTCTTTAATTGTATCTACATACCTAATAAGATGCCTTCACAGAGAACTAAGATTTAGCCTTAGAAAAACAGTTTTTTAATTGGAAGTACCAATTGCTTTATTAAAAGCAGTTGTGATTTGGGAAGTGAGAATTTGAGAAGTGGCTTATGCATTCATACAGCAACATTTCTTCAATTTAGACATGACTTTCACCAAGACCTATGTATCTATGTTGATGCCTCATATACTAATTTTACACAAACACTTGGGAAAAACGTCACACTAAATGCATTACTTTTATATGTGCTCTTCATGGTCACTATAACAAAATGGGTATGCTCTTTTGTGCAGCATTTTTGCTCATTTAACAAATATTCCTCACAACACAACACATATTATCCAAAATGTTTCTATCATACTTTGAAGTCTTACTTTTTCCATATGTAACAAATATCCTGCCAAGTAACAAATTTGAATACCTGCTCTATTTTTCATCATTCATGTATCACTTCCAACTGTTCAGTCCAATTGTGAAAAATAATTAACTTGGTCTTTGTTACATTAATTTTCAGATATATGTTCCTTGTTCCATCATATAGTTTTCTGATATTTGTTGCAAATCAGTTGGATTCCCAGTTCATTCCATAGTATACAAGAATACATGCTTTTTCACATTCAATTTTTCTCAACAAACTCCATTTTTTTTCTTTCTGGAGTCCTTTTATAGCAGTATTTGCACTCAAGTTTCCTTCCTTTTATGCCCTTTCCATGCCCCCTGTCTTCATTTGACTGTATGAATAGCAGTCTGTCCCAAATTCAACAGTCTCTCATCAACTTCTCTCAACATTTCATTATAATCAATCAATTCCATCTTGCTTCAAGATTCTTTCCTTTACCATATGAATACATGAAAGGACATAAGTTTAAGCCATGTATTTAAAAGAAACAGCTTTTAAAACAAACAGCCCTTCTTCCAACCAGTTATTCATAATCATTCCCATTCATTCATGTCATTCTCTCCACCCCTCCTGTACTCTTTTATTTCCAGACTTCCATTCATGTCATTTAACAAAAATCCATCCCACCCTACCTCAACTGCACTCATACAAAATGTTACACTCCCAAACTTCAACCGTAACATAACTTAAAACTATTACCAACCCCTGAATTCCTACCTGTATATTTACTCAAACCAATCTAGATAGGTCATATGCTATACTTTCTGATACTGAATTTTGCCCTTCCATTCATAATTAAATTACATCCTTACTTCCATGCATCTATTCATGAATTCCATTCTACAAGATCAGAAAACTACAAGATTAGAAAACACCTTCATGCAGATCTATTCCGTCCTTTCTTAATTTTTTTTAATTATTTGTGAATTCAAGTTTTTTTATCTTAAATTTCTTTTACATTCCAAATAATAAGTATCTGCATATCACAGTCATTACATACTGACCTCTGATATGGTTTTCTTGGTTTTGAATAACACTATTTAGTAAGATAAAGGAGCTGTAGTCTAGGTGACCAGCTTTTGTTATAGCCATACCACATGCTGTGTTCCATGCTTGTATTATGAACAGTATCAGTCAGTTCTGTCATATTTTGGCTGTTGTATTTATGCAACAATTTGCATAAATTTACAATTTCCTTTTCCCTAAGACATGGTTATCACATGAATAAAGCACTATTTTTCTAATCATTTTTTAAAAAGAATTTTGGATAGGAGATTATTCTGCAATTCTATATACATTTATCTTGGAAGTAAACCTCCTCAGTGGTAGATGTTTCGAAGTAAACATGCTTAGGACTGGACTGCATAAATTCTTTTAGACATCATGAATATAAAAACTACTTACCAATGGCCCGTGCCAGTGCTATGACAACTTCCTGACACGTTGTCTGATCTGAAACACCACATACAACTCGCTGGACTCCATCTACCCAGACTTTCAACTCCATCACAACAAGGTAGAGAGGATTAAACTTTCTGGATCATTTCTGTGATTTGTTCCTGCAACAACAATTAAAACACAAACCGAAATGTAAGCACATTATGTTATTTGATTTTGTTCACATGTAAGCAGTATGAGCAAGGAAACATAGAAGCAATGCTTTGGAATGCTTGAACATGTCTTCTTTCCACACTTCACATTTCTAGCTCTCTTGCTCTAACAGTTTTAGATAGGGCACTAGTAGAAGTTCAGATGAAAGGATAAGCAAAGAAAACTTTTCAGTTTCAATGCTTCATAGATATTCTATCCACTACTCCAAAATGTTACATAATATAAATACGAATGTTCAATACTCTAAGCAAGTCAATATTAACTACAATTATGCTATTTTTGCTTGTGTGTGATTTCTCAAATACAAAACAGTATTGGGCCCTTAAATCAATGAAAAGTAACAGGACTGGACAATGTAGTTCTCTTTTTCTAGCCATTAGCTCATTGCAATAATGAGCAATATATGTTGCCTGCATGCCACCTGTAAGCATAAAAGTGCTGAAATGAATTAAATTGCTCAGTTTAAGAGTCACTCTGTAAGCTGTGGAGTTGTAGTCAACTAAACATATATGGATATATAGTGGATTTAACTTCTATTTATTATTGATTAGCATACATGGTTGTCAATGTTTCATGTTGGCAATGAAAGAAATTCAAAGGCTCTCTTATCATCTGATCTATTATATTGTGGTTCATTTTGGGTTTCAGGTCATGTAAATACAGCTATGGCAAAAAAAATCATCTTAATGTTTAAAGATGTAAATCCCATGCTTCAAAAATACATACTTTACCACTTCATTCTGCTGTTTATAGTTTGGCTATCAAACATGAGTACTGTATTATCATTGCTTTACTGGCTATTGTCCTGATTGTTTTAACTTTGAAATTTTATTTTATTCTGGTTTTACTTGTTTATAAACTGCCATGAATCTATACGATTTAGAAGTATATGTCTATTGCAAATCGATAAATAAGTGTTGAAGATCTATTCTGAGGTCATATTGTTTTCTTAAGCTTTGAGTCCTTTTTGTTTTGGCTGCCATACAAGTCAAATAAAGAAAGAAATGTTTGCCCGTAGCCAAGTCAGATGACTCCAATGGAATATTTTCACAGGGGTGTTTTGTTCTGGGTGTAAAGTGAAACATATTTCTTATTTCTGCACACTTATATTCGCATTGCCATTTCCAAAATCGTCCTATTCAGGGACGTGTCTTTAGATATCATGTGTATGGGACAGTCCCTCAAACAGAGGAACATTTTACCAGAATACATCACATTATACTGTTATCTAATGGATGAGAAGATTCATTTCAATTTCAGGATGCTGATGTGTGGGATTGAGCAAAGTCCAAATGCACAGCCTAATAGGAAATAATCAGGCTTGGTCAACATACTTTGAACTCAAATGAATCATAAACAAGAAGCAGCAAATATAGAAGCATTTCCAATGACAACAAACTAAAACAAAAGTTATGTAATAAGCATGCATAAAATATATTTTTAGAGAGCATCAATATCGTTTTAGAACAAAACAAATGTTACTTAATCAGTAGCAGAAAATCCTTAAACTATTAACAAAAGAACAATGAATAGTTTTTTCCCCCTCAACTTTCCCTTGAACCTGAATTTAATGAACAGGGTGTATTACATAATAAAAAAGTATTAAAATCATAACAATTCACTTTAAAATTACCAGTGGTGGGTTACAGGCTGTATGCCCCGGTACGGGCGTACCAGAGCCTGCCGAAACACCGGGTACCACCTGCCTGCCCAAGCTCCTTACCTGTGCTTTAAGCGTTTGGTGCTTCTGCGCACGGCGCATACAGCACCTGTGTGACGCTCTGCCAAGCACCTGGAGTGTCACGGATTCTTGCGGAAGCGTCGCAGGCAAGTACGACACATGCGCGTGCTGCACGAGTCCATGAGGGTGACGCCGGGGCCATCCGGAACCCACCACTGAGAATTACATACTATTTTTCACTACAAGCTATTGGCTATGAACTATCACAGGCATTCTTTTCCTATCCACTTAATAATCCACCCAGCTATTCCTCATAAAAAATCCCCATTCCCAGTTGAGCTGCCTCTATAAGCTGTTGTAAAGAACTTCTTGACTTTTGACTTATATTCTTATTATATAATATATTTTTATTTATGTTGCCAAATACAATTTCTCTCTACCCACTCATGAAGGCATTGTGCAGAAAGCTGAGCCAACCTCTTCTGAATAATGAAAAGATACTGTAAATAGATACCTCTATTAACATCAAGTTGTTAATGAAGCCACTTTTGGACTTATAAACTAAGAGATATATAATTTTGATTTTGGGATTTGATGATTAGAATTGTATGAGATTATAGGAACAATATAGACTACTGATAATTTTAGAGTAAAATCTGGATGCATTCTTTATCTGTACCAAAAAAAGTTGAAAGGCATCCTTCCTTTACTCTCTCCTTTTTTTTGCATTTTTATGTTGTTTTTGGTCTATTTTTTTCTTATTTATTTCTTTTTATTCATGTTTTTGATACAATAAATTATACCTGAAAAACTTTTAATAAACAGAGATATGTTCCTAGATAATTACTTTGAATTAAGTTTTCTACTGCCACTTTTAAAAAATGATAATTTTATCTGTACCATGCCACAAAACATTATAACATTGCATCTTCCAAAATTAATTTATCAGAGCTCTAAACTGGATCTCTAGTACATTCCTCCGGTGTAGGAAAAATATTAATTCACAAATTTGTGATCATTTTTCCAATCATGCTCTGTGTTAACAGTACAGCCCAATGGAATCGACAATGTAATTGTAATGTTGGAAGAAATGTCCTTCTGGGTTCGGCTCCAAGTGGGGAAAAAGACACTGGAGACATGAAGGCTGCTTGGAAAGATGGTTTATTGGTGGACAGGATCACATGGCTTGAGTCCTGAACAGAAAAGATGATCACATGCTTCAATGTTGTTGGGGAAAAAGAGAAGGGAAGCCTGAGATGCTGAGTCCCTGGTTTTATGCCCTCTCTGGCCTTTGATCTTGAGCTTGTATTCTGATTGGTTGTCAGACTCCCATGGGGCCATGCAGGGGCAACTCTCCAAGCTGCCTTTTGAATCCAGGTTTGGTTGAGTTCTCAGATGCCATGTGGTGAGTTGGGTAAAGGGCCAATATTATCATGCCTTAATCCCATCCCCCTGGAGCTGAAGGGGAGAACTCTTTATTATGTAAAGTGGACTAGCTCAGGCTTTAATGGCTCATTGACAAAGGGGGATGGGCAGGAAGTTGCAGGAAGCTATTCTGTCTTTTAAAACATGTTTCTTCCTTTTCACATCCAGAGAAATATTCTGCCTTTTCAATATTTCCTAGGATATTTCACTTTTCTGGGAGAGGGCTGGGCAATACCTTCCTACGGTAAAAACTACTGTTTTTAATATAATAAAAGAAAAATGATTTAAGATTTTCAAGAGATTTGCATAAATGTCAAGGGATCAAGTAAATTAGGAGAGCAGCCACATAACCTTCACCTGTAAACCTTTCTAGGAAATGTACACTTTTACAATTGTTGAAAGACAGAAAGCTTAGCAAATTGCTCATCCTAACCTTATTTCTAGCAGCACATGGTGGGAAAGCTAACCTGAAAACATTTTTTATTTATTATGAGCTGAAATTGTCCTGGAGCTGAATGTTATAAATGCTGTCTACAGCTGCAACAGGGATTGACATCAATGGTGCCCAGAGCATAGCACCTGTGAAGAAATTGACATTAAATTAAAAAATGGCTCTCTGGGGCTGGAGATTAGAAGAATCTCAGCAGATGGTAGTACTTGGCTACTCTGTCTGAGATTGGAAATGAAGAGGATTGAGACTACTGTATGTTTAGACAGAACACTATCAGGGAATACATGACTGTAGGCAAGACTGGAAACTTGAAAAACATCCCAGTAGCTAGTTATGGAAGATGACTCCAGACAGTTCAGGAGTCATACATATATTTAAGCTCAACTTACGTGATCTGGATATAATCGTAACAGATCTGACTTGATCATTCTTTTATTTTCATTTACAAGATGAAATGTACATATTCACTTCTTGAGAGAGATAAAGACACAATTGGGGGAGGTGGAAGAAGAGAAGTACTGAGTACATAAATAGCATGAATATGCAGGTGTTTTTAGCATCCAACACACAGACAGACACACACAAATACACAAAACACACTCTCTAGTAACTGCAATTGCCTGTATATATATACCACTATGCAATTAAGGCCTTTTGTGCTTCTAAATAGTCCCCTCTTCTAAAATGAATTACAATCACTGAAAAGGGTGGGGTTTTATTACTTGGCTTTATGAATGTTCCATAGCATCAGAAGCGTTTGTCTCTAATTTGCTTATTTACAGCCTGTAAGATTATCTGCACATTATCTGCTCTAAGTTGAACTCAGCTACCAAGGTTTAGCTAGTCAGAGAGTATCTTGCTGAAGACATATTTAGAAACTCATATTTTAGGTGAGGTAGACCATTGGCTTACCTGAATGGTCGTTCTCGAGGTAAAGGTTATTTTCCAGTTGCAAAATAGCTTTACCATTCCTCAAAAATATTTTGATTCCACAAATGTTTCAGTAAGAATCTCCAAGCATCATCACTCCCTCCCATCCATCCATATAAAACAGTTGCGTAGTTACACATTATATTGCAGAATTAATATTCACAAAAGCAACTAAGCAGAGAAGGCATAAGCAATTTATCGGCCCTGTTCCAAAAGGATCATACATTTCTCTGTCACCAGAGACTATACAAAAGTCTTTCACTTTTCCTTAAATCAGGGATAGGACCATCAAGATTTGTACCAGATAGAACTATTAGCATCTTTTCCCACTCTGCATTCCCAAGCAGACTCAAAAGGCTTAAAGAGGTTGTCTCTCCGCACTGCCCCAATAATCATTCCTTCTTTCTTCCATGTTCAGGAGTATAGAATGTTCATTTCTTCCAGCCAAGTACAGATATCAGGAGGGAAGGAAATTTCCATTTCTTTCTTGACTGGATCTGAAGGGGATTATACCCTCATGGTCTTTTCTAACCCTTTCCCCTGGCCGCGGGGTCGTGTAATGCCACCTTCCCACTCCCCAAACAGATTCATATTCCCTCTGTTAAGAGATGCCAAGGCCAGAATATGCAGCTTGTCAGGAGATATAAGGTGTGAGGATACTGCAGCTGCAATTACTGAAAGAGGAAGAGACAGGTACATCCTATTACTTCCCAGGATTTTTCTGAGTTCTGGGTAACTTTCCAAGTGAATGAAATATTTGCCTCTTCTGCGCTGGGTCAACAATATACACAACTTTGAATTCTTTCTTCCTCCATCAAAACAGGGAGTGATACAATAGAAGTATTTCAGATACCAAGATGACATTCCAACATTAGGAAGATAGAGGAAAACAGGATGTATCTTCAGTGTCGGCAGAAGCAACACATAAAACAGGATCAGAGCAGTGTGTAAATATAAGAAACTGTTGAGTACATTTGGCATCCAAGGTACGTCCAGGGGAGAAGTTCTGTAGAAAGCCATGTGTGCCATCCACACGCTGGGCCTTTAAGGCTCAGAGGCCTAGCCGGCTGAAGAGAGGAGAGGGAGGCTGGAGCTGGCTGAGAGAATCGGCCTAGCGCCTGCGGATCCGCACTGTAGGCAGGTAGGCGGGGGTTTGAAGCCCGGGTTCCCTGCAGCCGCTGGAAGAAGAAGGAGGGCAAGAGACAGCGTGAGCACCCCACGTGAGTCTCCGGGCTTAAGGCGGCCCTCCGCGGCGATCCGCTGTTCAAGGGAGGCTGCGCGGCAAGAATAGAGGCCTGGAAATGAAAGCGCGCCCAAAACGGGCCGTTTAAAATGGTGGCTCTCTTGCCGCGCGCCTGGAGCGTTGTTGGGCCGGCACGGAGCCTAGCGCTCCTGTCAGGGGCTCAGGAAGGCTTTAGCAGCCGAATCCCCCCCCCCACGTACTCATTGAACCGGCGTTTTGAGAGACCCGACCTAGAAACAGCCCAGGTGGTGGCTGGGCTGCGATCGCCCCAGGGAACCTGCCTGAGCGATGGATTAAGGCAGAATTCTCGAAGAAGTAGAAAAGCAGGATAAATTTACCCTAACTGCAACCTATCTATCCAAACTAGCAAAAAAAGGAGCTACAAACTCTCTAGGAAATACTAAATTGGGGTCCAGCTTTGCTGCACAAGGACTGGAGCCCCTGGAAATACGTCCTGTTGGGCGACTGAGTTTTTAAAAACTGAGCCTCTGGAGCAACCAGGAGGCGGAGCTACAACAAAGTTTCAAACTCAGTTCCTTGGGCAGCAAGCTGAAGTTAACCCGAGCTTGGACACTCCAAGCAGCGCCTAGGAGAAGATTCTGGGATGGGAAGGAACTGGGAAGCATTAAGTAGCAGGTTCAGGCAGTGACTGTAGGTGTGCTGAAATGATGACATCTGATTAAAGATATGAACTGAATTATTCAGTGAACTCGGCCTCAGTAAACGATTAGGTCAATTGATAGTTAACCTAGCAATACATGTAGAATTTGTCCTCTCTGTTTACCATCCCACTGTGTATGATGGGCACAGAATAGGTGACATTGTACATCTAATGATATAGAGATTTCCAACAATGTTCTGCAAAGTGTGTGAGCCTCTATCAGAAATCAGATGATTGAGCAAGCTATCTTTCTGGAAAACATGTCAAACAAATAGACAAGCTATCTCAAAAGTAAAAGGGAAGTTACAATAAAGAAACAAATACGCCAGTGTAGAGCCAGATCAGACACTGCTAAATGATCCAGGGCCGAGACACGGGATAGGCCAGTAATAAAAGGTTAATAAACGGTTAAAGAAAATGTGTACCAAGGTCCCTGATAAGTTGAATTTGAGATAGATGGAGTCACCTAAGGTGCCTCAAATACCAACTTCAGTGGAAGGGTCCAGAGTTACCTTGTGGTAAGATGGGCAGCCAATAAATTTGATAAAAATAAACCAACCAACTAACCTAGCAATCAGGCACCTCAGGCTTACATGCATCTGGAGGCAGCATTAGCATCTGGATCTAGGATCTCCTCCCAGCCCTCTTCAATTAATATTAAATAAACTTCAATGAAGTGAAATAATGCAATTTATCAAGATTTATAACAACCCAATAAAGAAAAAGAAATAAAAAACAAACAACCCCCCCTATTCCTTAGAATCTGGACCAGTTGATGACCTATGTAGATTTCTGGACTAGGATATGACTTCCCACTTTGGACTCTGGCTCTTTGAAACTCAACAGTGGGTAACCTCCCCAAAGATTTGGGAATTTGCTCCTATATATGCGTACAAATGCCTTGTTACTGCTGCCTGTTTTTGCTAATAATGCTCCTTTCAAACTACTATTTGGTGTTTCTGCACACGTGGCCTGGGAGAGGATATTGAGGAGAGGAGAGTCAACAACACTCCAGTTAGTTTGTGGGTAAGTGGCATGGTGTAGTAGAAAAAAGAATCAATATCACTTTAATGTGAGACCACAGTAAGACATGGAAAAAAAGATGGTTCATTTTAAATTTCCAAAGTGTCCAGTTGGCTAGCTGTCAAGGAAGAGATAACAGGTTTTTCCCATCAGAGGAGGGATATATATTGTTTGTTTTGATGCAGTTCTCTTTGTTCCCAACAGAAGAGAAGGGGGAAGATGCAGGACTCCTAAATATCATTTATTTGAGCAGGCACAAATGGCCTCATGAATGCTGAGCATAGATTAGAGATGTTAAGAGAAGAAATGTCCTCTTCAGCTTCAAGCATCTCACATGGGCAGACACTCAAAAATGGAAGAGGGAGGGGGAGAGAAGGGGGGGAAAGGTTGGGGAAGTTTATAGAAGAAAAAATATGATCTTATGTGACAAAATATTAATCTGTTCTGGAACTAGAAATGTAAAATATATAAAGGGTGGGGGGGAGGATAAAAGAATTGTGCTTGCTGAACAAGCCAATTAACTGGTCCATCTTGAGCACACCAATAAGGCATTGGTGACTTGATTCATGAACAATAGGTTTGCAATGGCATCTATTAATAGTTGCTTAATCTCTGGCTATTCTATTGTAGTAATGGGAGCAGTGATCTGACAACCTCTCTTCATTTCACCAACAACAGACATTCTCAGTTTGCAAACTAAAAAAGTTTAGATAAATTTAGGGCCGCTGTGCAATCGATTCTCAGCTCCTCGCTGTCTCCGGAGCCTGGTGACAGTGCAGAGCACACTGACAGCTGCGTGGCGACTGAAGCAGGCCTCCTAAGTTCGCCGAGAATATTGACAGCCACCAATTGTCAGATGAGTCTATTTTGGCTATTCAAGGTTTAGCAAGGCTGCTGCTGGAGATTTTCCCCCCAGATTGAGTCCAATTTCTCTTTCTCTGCTCAGAGACTCTCAGAGAGAGTCAAAGTCACAGCTAATGGGCTTGACAGAGTTGAGAAATCTGAGGCAGTCAAGCCTAGGAGGCATGGCTAAAAACTCTAAACCAACTCAGTCACTGGGCAGGCAAACTGAAGTTAAACCCATGCTTGGATTCTCCAAGTAGCGCACAGGAGAATCAGAAACTTTCACCTTACTAGCCTCTACAGAAATCATGTATAGATTATGATTACTGAAAATGTGGGTAGCAGCTGGTTGATCACTGACATTTTATCTGGAAACCTCAAGCTAGTAAGCAAGAAGTAAAACAGAGGGACATGATGGCTCAGTGGCTAAGACTAAGGGGCTAAGACAGTGGCTAAGCTTGTTGATCAGAAGGGTTGGTAGTTCAGTGGTTCGAATCCCTAGTGCTGCATAATGGAGTGAGCTCCCATTACTTGTCCCAGCTTCTGCCAACCTAGCAGTTTGAAAGCATGTAAAAATGCAAGTAGAAAAATAGGAACCACCTTTGATGGAAAGTTAACAGCGTTCCGTGCGCCTTCAACGTTCAGTCATGCCGGCCACATGACCACAGAGATGTTTCCGGACAACGTTGGCTCTTTGGCTTTGAAACAGAGATGAGCACCACCCCCTAGAGTCTGGACAAACTATCACCTATGCGCTTTACTTTTACCTTAAAACAGAAAAATAGAAGCTCACTTTGCTTTGCTCCACTCTGTAAGCACAGCAATGGATGTCTAATAAAGGTGATATTGTTTTCATCACAGTGAATGCTAACCTATAATCTATAAACCAGGCCTCCATTACATCTACCCACAGGTATTATAATTAAGGTAACCCATGCAAATGATTCACTTCACTTTAAGAGAAGATAACATTGTAAGGGAGAAAAACCCAGCCTTCTACAAATCAGCACTAATGGGAGATAAGAAGCTCTCTTTGTGTATGTACCTATCTAGTGTTTACCGTTGTTTCTTATGGTAATTATGCCTTCTAGGTCCTTTCACAATGTGAAATCTCAATCTAATTTCATTATGTGATTTATAACCATGAAGAAAATTGTGCACGTAATGAGTTACCAACAACAAATAGTGGCTTGGGAAAGATAAGGAAGGAAGGAAGAAGACAGCAAGGCAAGGCAAGACAATGTTTAATCATGTGCACAACTAGGAATCTATACAAATTCAGATTGGACTCCCACACAAACCACAATGCCCTCCAAAGAGAGTGAAAATATTGGCATTTCTTAGATGGGAAAGTCAACATGAGAAGTCAATGACAAACCACCTCTGTATTATTTCCAAGAAACAATGTCTAGGTAGTTGAGATCAAGTTGAAGGGATCTTCACTAATCAGCTTCTGCAACTCAGGCCAGAGAGCTCATTAATCTACTAGCCAAGTATTTATAGAACTTGTATATAGCAGCTCAGGGAGTGCACCAAAAGAGGCATCGTGGTATAGAGGTTAAAGTGTTGGAATAGGAGCAGAGAGCACCAAATACTACCCTACTATCAGCCATGGAAGTTTACTAGGCAATTCTGGGCTAGTTACTCATTTTCAGCACAAGCCATCTCACAGGTTACCATGGGGAGAAATAGATGAGGAACTCATAAATCATTTGAATGAAAGACACGAGATATACATTGACTAAATAAACACTCAAAGATAAGATTAATTGACATATAAAATTCTATGTAATTTTAGAACTTTTGAAATCTCTGCTACGTAGCAAAGCTCAGCAAGCTTGCTATACAAACAACATAAAATCTTGGTAATTTAAAAACTACATTATATGATTATTTTGTTTGGTGAATAGAGTTTTCAGCAATACTAAATTTTCTAGTTCCTTATCGAGTCAGATGCAACATGCACTTTTCTAATTTAGTAAATAATAAAAGAAAACAAAAGACTGTATTTTGAGGAAGTTAATTATTCTAATAACAAACTGGCAGAGAATATTTCAATTATAAACCTTTTTCTTTTCCCTAGCCTGCCACTAACTAATCCAGCACTTAAATCAGTTATTTTTTGGTCCACTTCATAGTCCTAAGCATTATGTGGCACGTCCTAATAAACAATGCTACATTTCCTGAAAGCAAAACAGCAAATAAAAAAACCATGCAGTTATTACGAACCATTCAATGCTTCTCTCTTTCTAAAGGAGGAGGAAAGTCAGAAATAAATGGTGGAGTGGGGGCAGGGGAGGAAGCACCATTAAAGAACACAAGCTGCTGCTAACTGCAGCTGTGTTCAATCTATTCAGGCAGAAAGAACCAGCTATTTTTACATACTTACATTATCAAATTTGTTTCAAACATTTCAAACAGGAAAAAATTATCTCGACTTACTGCTTCATTGCTGTCCTGCCCTAGTCACTTATTTACCCATGGCAATCATTAACCAGCCTTCTTTTGCAGTACTACTTCCATCCAAAATGTAGGAAAAATAGAGTGAACTGCATTTACTTTTAACATACAATTGTTTTCACTAAAAATGAAAGGGGGGGGGGGACCATTCCAAACAACCTGTGTGATCAAAATTGCTCTTTCCTTGTAGGTAATATCACAATGCTCCTTTATTCCCTGCTCTGCTTCCTGTTGGCTCTGCCCATCTGCGTATACACAGAAAAACTATTTCAAGAAATTTATTTTTTATCTGGGGTTTTGGTGAAAAATTCCATTCACCAGGTCCATAATTGGCCAGGGTTCCAATCTTCCAACTTGGTTCAAGCTACCAATTGAGTGGTCCTTAAAAAGTAAAGAGGCACAACAGCACTTTTGTTATGACTGAATAGATGAATTTGTTCGAAATGAGTTCTGCAGACAATGTTATTCCCATATGAACAATATTTATTCTCTCTACAGATTTAAGGAGTGAAGAAGGAAGCTTTTAAGACAGCAGCCAAGGAAAGATAACAAAACAGGCAACAGGGACCTACCTCAATTGCAATGATTGTTTGATAAATAACACATCTCTGCTATAAGACCAACTACTACTGTAGACTGTCCTTCAGAGAAATAAAAATGGAAGACAGTGGTCCCAACAGAGTACTGATATGAATGGGATCAATATGCCATTAGGTGTTGGAACAGTTACATTAATAGCAATAGAACTGTTGCATTAACAGCAATATAATCATACTACCAATGTGACCAACATGGGGAGAGAGAGGAGGATAGGAATGGGAGAAACTCAAATTGCCTTCAGAGGATTTGAGCTAATTTGGTCTAGTGATTAAGGCTAGAAAATGGGAGAGTGTGAGTTCAAGTTCCATCTTAACTATGAAAGCCAGCTGTGTGACTTTGGGACAGTCCAGGGGTGGGTTTCAACTGGTATGTACAGGCATAACAGTTGGTGAAATTTACCATGCCTTCCTGTACCTGATCTTCTGGACGCCCTGTACTGGAACGCTTGCTCCCCTGGCCTGGCCCTCGCTTGCTCCCCCCACCCGCCCGGTCACCCATTGCTCACCCTGCCCATCCATACCATGCTTGCCCCGCCCACCCTCTTCCTTCGCTCACCCATCCGAGGCTCTGAAGCTGCAGATGGCCAGGAAGATTGGGGGGGGGGGGAAGCTGCCTGTCTGCCTGCCCCCTCCAGAAGCAACTGGGCGGCCCTGGGATGGTCAGCAGCCCATGTGCCACTGCCATGTGACCACTCTGGAGGTGAAGCATCTGCCCGGAAGCGGCTGCAGCCGGCGACAGGACATGAAGGACAGGCCATCCAGCAGAGTGTTCCGAGGTCAGTGGGTTGGCGGGGAGGTTGTGTGGGGCTGGAGTTGGCAGGGAGGTGGGACATCAAGGCCACCCTGGGTACCTGCAACGGGACACTGCGGCTGCTGGGCAGCTGCTCCTTTGTGCCCCGTTGCCAGCAGCAGTTGGCTTTCTCCTGCCGATCCTTCCTCTCTGGGCATCCAGGCAGGCCCTGTGTCGGTCAGCAGCCCACATGCCACTGCCATGTGACCGCTCTGGGGGCGCAGTCAGGAAGGATCACTAGGAGAATGTCAACTGCAGCAGGGAGTGTCCCCAGGTCAGTGGGGTGGCGGGGAGATTGCTGGACTGGAGGCGGCAGGAAGGCAGGGGTCGAGGCTACTTCCCATACCGGCGGAAAAAAAATATTCCACTGTCCCGGAATTGGGCCCGAGGTACGGGAAGCAGGTCTTGGGAAAGACCTTCCCTCCCCATTCAGAGAGCCCATGTGGCGAGAGAGGAGGGCCGGGCAGATGGCAGTGCCTCCTTCACTTGTTCGGGCGGGCAGAGAAAGAAAGGAGGTGCGCGATATCCGGCGCAGTGACGATGGCAAGAAGCGGCTGCCAGCGCTCCAGCAACAACGGATCATGTTTGTGGAAGGCTGAGCCAGAACTGAGTGTCCGGGATTGTGCTTCAGCCGCCACTGTGAAAATGTGTTTTTTGCCAACTTGGAGGTTGGCAAAGAAGTCTCCATTTCCCCGTCGCTGCTGAACAGTCTGTGCCCTCCCCCTACGGATTGATACCACAGGAGGGAAGGAAAGAAGCCAGTCTTGGAAAAAACCTTCCCTCCCGCTCCAAAGAGCCCATGCTGGGCGAGCTTTGAATGTGGGCAAGCTGATGGTTTGGGGTTGGCACCTCCTTCGCTCGTTCGGCAGGCAGCGAAAGAAAGGAGGCATGAGAGGAAAGCATCTCTGCCACCAAGGGCAAAGGAAAGCTCCTTCGCCCTTGGCTATCGCACGCCTCCTTTCTTTCGCCACCTGCCCGAATGAGTGAAGAAGGCACTCACTGGCCACTAAACCGCCCGATCGCCCACATTCAAACCAGCCTGCTTTCTCTCTCCTGGCATGGGTTCTCTAGAGGGGGAGGGAAGGTCCCTCCCAAAACCTCACTTTTCCTGGCGGCACCCCAGTGATAGCAGCATGAGAGAAAACATCTCTGCCACCAAGGGCAAAGGAGAGCTCCTTCGCCCTTGGCTATTGCACGCCTCACCTCAGTGATAGCAGCTGAGCGAGGGAAGGATGAATTCTGGGAGTTGAAGTCCACAAATGTTAAAGCTGTCAAGTTTGAACGCCCCTGGGTTTTTTTTGTAAAGGGTTAGGCTTACAAGGGTCTTGTAACTTGAAAGCTTTAAGACTTGCATGCTTCAAATGCCAGAATTCCTGAGCCAACATTTTGGTTGCTAAGCAAGAGCGCTGTTAAGTGAGTTTCACCACATTTTACAAGTTGGTCACGTGCACCCTGTCACATGACTTCCCAGCCATGCCCACCCAATCACCAAACCACTCTCACCCGGTCACATAACTGCCAAACCACTCCCACCCAGTCACATGACCGTGAAGCCGCTCCCACAATATAGGCCACACCTACATAATAGGTTCTAAAAAAATTTGAAACCCACCACTGGGACAGTCACTCTCTCTTAGCCCAACCCACCACACATGGTT
The DNA here is from genome assembly GCF_009769535.1 of Thamnophis elegans. Classification (NCBI taxonomy): domain Eukaryota; kingdom Metazoa; phylum Chordata; class Lepidosauria; order Squamata; family Natricidae; genus Thamnophis; species Thamnophis elegans. The sequence goes on along the minus strand of NC_045541.1, from coordinate 76,000,290 downwards.
GCTGTGGGGAAAATAAGTGGAAGGTATGCATGTTCACTGCTTTGAGTTATTTTTTTAAAAAAATAGTGGGATATCAATAAATAAATTAGCACTGAGAAGTGTTCTAGCAACACTGCATACCTATAGCAGTTACCGTAAGAAAAATCTCCTGAAATTGCATTTTTTATTTCCAACACTACCCTGACTCCCATTAATTAGTCAGTTTCCAATAAATGAACTACTTCCACAGGTGAGATATTAAGAATGTAATAACAATGTCACTATTCAGCATATCGGAGAAGGAAACACCTCTAAAATAACAGCTGTTGATTAACAGCTGATCAAGTTTATGTCCTGTCAGCTCCAGTACCTGACTTAGTCCCAAATCTACTGAGATATATGACCACTGAACTCAATTTTATCTTCTTAAAAACCAATACTTGGAAGAAGACAAATTCAGATTAACATTGAGTAGAAACAGAACAGTGAAAGAACTGACTTTTCCCCAGCCTTATTTTAAGATATATGATCGCAAAGTTTCTGGAGTCAAAGTTCAAATGGCTATAATCAGGCACTACACCCTTCCCTCAACCATCTGATCCATTAACAAGTCAACTGAAGTTGTAAGATAGTACTAGATTTTGGTTTTTTGTAGGTCTGAGTCTGCAACCTCAAATCCTTCTGTAAAAAGCCCTGAAGAAAGATACAGATAGTCCTCGAGTTACAAATGTAAAGGAGCCTCCCCATTCCATTCGTAACCTGAGGATTAGTGGGAGTGAATCTCGTACCTTGAATGGCATCACTCCCTCCTTTTGCCCACATATTCACTAACTGAATGTGCGGTTCGTTAGATGCACATGAGGTATTTCAGGGTGGGGAAGGTCATGGAGGCGAGTCTAGTGATGGAACAGGCCACTTGCCTAAGACCACCCAAGGCCTCCCCGACCCCCCTGAAATACCTCATGCTGCCCACAATTGCTTCCCCCCACACCTGCCATGCTGGGTCACTTGCCTTGTGAAGATCTAGTAAACTGTCTGCTCTCTAGCTACTCAGATGTGTGCGCCCCTCAGAAGCTCCGTTTAGGCCTGCGAAGGCCTCGTCCAGCACTTTGCACGCCATTTGGAAAGGTGGAAACACTGTTTTGGCTGGCAAAGTGCAGGACAAATGTTGCAGAGCCTCTGTGGATGTTCATAAGGGCAAACAATTGCTGTGGTACTGCAAGATTGGTAGTTTTGGGACTTGTTGTAAATAGGGGGCGCTTAATGCTTCAAACGTTTGCTAAGGGAATGCTGATAACCCAGGGATTACCTGTACCTTCCTTACCTAGGACAAAATGGTACTCTTCAAATGATTGTGACTAGATTTTCAATTATCCAGATAGTTGGGGCATACTAAAATCTAGCTGCAAACTACTGATTTTCATGAATCAGCAAAGTGAGTTTTTGGATGGATTTCTAGTTTACACATGAACATTCCTCTGAGCTTCTCTAGAGGAAAACAACTTTTTGTGCCATAGACAGTGAATGTACTAAAGATACTCTCGACCAGAAAAAGATCCAAAAGGAAATGACATGCTAGAACAGGGGTGTCAAACTCGATTTGATTTAGGGTTGCATCAATGTTGTGTTTGACCTCGGAGAGCTAGGGTATGTGTGTGTGTGGCCAGGGTAGGCATGGCCAAGGTGGGTGTTTGACATAGGCTCAAGATGCATTTTTTCCCTTCTTTCCTTCCACAGTTCTTTATTATAACCATTTACAAATAGAAATTATAGATTGTAGATTGTAGATTTAAAGGGACCTACAGTATGTAAAATCTGGCATTAAACTGTAGTATTAACATAGGGTGTTGCTTGTTTTCTATCCAGATTTGGCACTTACTTGAGGCCACAATTGTAATCCAGTCAAATCCAGTTCTCCTGCAGCACTCTGCTGGCTGTAAATGGGCCGCGCAGAGGCCCCACATGGCCCATTTGTGGCCACCCTGGCCTCCAGCAGCATTCTGCTGGCTGAAAACATTTTTGGCCAGCAGAGTGCTATTGGAGGCTGGGGAGGCCAAAAACGGGCCATGCAGGACTGGCCCGATTTTGGCCAGCAGACTGCTGGTAGAGGACAGGGAGGCCAAAAACGGACCTTGCGGGAGCCTCACAGGGCCCATTTTCAGCCAGCAGAGTGCTGCTGGAGGTTGGGGAGGCTGAAAGCAGACTGCAGTGGGGTCAGGGACCCAGGGAGCTGGTACTTTGAGACTTCCAGGCTGGCCCCATAGGCCAGATTTAAGCACCCAGAGTCCAGATCTGGCCGGGGGGCCTTAAGTTTGACATCCCTGCACTAGAGTGTTTATGGAGCTTCTCAATCATCCAGGTCATGGTTGTCCCAAACATGCGTTTCAAAAGGTAACTGGACTTCCTTGGTTCTCCCCTTGAAAAAAATCAGTTGTCTTTTGAAAAGCACTTTTGGGACACCCCAGGGCATTAAAAATGAATATTGTCAATAAAAAGAAGATTCAAAACTTTCTGATATATTTTGCAAATCATTATAGGGAGACATGTTCTATTGATAAAGGAGAATGTTTGTAGCTCAGGGTTGAAATCAGGGGTCCTTGGTGTTCTCTGAGGTTGGTGTATTGTTTTGTTTTTGCAGATATTTCATTACCAAAACTGATGATGTTACCTAGTTTGGATAATAAAATGTCTGCAAGAAAACAACCAGGTTCAGAGAGCACCAAGAACGCCCCCATGTAGTATTGTTCTGAATGCTACCATGGTATTATAGGATGAAAAAGTTCATATACCATAGTGGTCACCCACCTCATCCCTTGACATCCAAATGTTCTATCAAGATGGCTACTGAGGAAGAAAAATCTTTCCTGTTAAATGTAATAAACTAAAGAAGCAAAGGCAAGCAAATAAATGACCGGTCAAATATTTTTTCCAGTTTGACAACTTTGTTCTAAATTATGCTGAGAAATGGAAGAAGTTGTAATCTTAGATTTCCCACTTTTTTCTGGACATTGGACACACAATTGAGAAATCCTTCCCAGCAGGGAATTACATTAAGAGAAAGCATTACCTGTGGATTCTTTGCCCCATAATCACAATTGTGTAGTCTAACTGCAGAAAACTGGCCCAAGCTAAAAATAAATAAATAAAGGGCACAACAATGCTAGGTTTATAACCAGGGCCTCCTTCTGCGGAAGTAATTTTCACACAGAGAGGGGTGTGTGTGTCTGTGACAAAACAAACAAAAAAATCAAGGAGAATTTAGGCAATATGTTAAATTTAAAACATAATCTGAAGGGATCCAATTGTTTTCAGTTTGGCACACAAATTGGTGTAAAAGAATTTTAAAAATATGACTGAAAGGAGAGCAGGAAACAATTTGCTGCTTATAAACCAATGGGAGACTAATAACTTACTCTGCCTTCTCACCACATGGCACAAAATAATACTCCCCCCCCCCCCCATATATAAATGGTTGGCTTCGTCCAAACATCTAACAGGCTATTTTTTTTTCTTTTCTCTCTTCTTTGCAATCAAAACCAGCAGAACAATTAGAATACTAAGCCTATTAATCCTTGTGAAAGAGAGTGCAGGGATTATGTTCAATGTTTATATCATTCACGGGGGTTTAATTAAGTGACTCCCAAGTGGTAGGAAGAGCCATGCCAACATTCCCCACATGTACATTATGTTGTGATTTTTAGCAGCAGGTCACATCAGCACTTCCATGATACCAGGAAGTATAACTCAAACCAGATGAGCAAGTGTATTTACATTTAAACAAGTTCTTATAAAGATAAAAGCCTGCAACACTGCTTCAAAGAACAGGTATTTCCAGTTGCTGGAAAACATCAAGTCATCTCAGACTGGGGTTACAATACTTTTTTTTTTTTTTTTACAATAACCAGATCACAGGTAACAAAAACCTCTTTATCTCTCCAACTGTGAGGCTTTCTTTATTTTTATCCCTAATTCCAGAGAGACTTACTCATTATACAGGATACTCACTCCAGCCCCCACTCCTTTTAAAAGCCTTGTTTCAAGTAAACTGAATCTGCTCATTTGACTCCTCAGAATGATAAATTCCTCGTCTATTCTTGTTTCATTCTTCATGCCACTTCCAGTTAGCGGTTCATTTAAAATATATTCTCAAGGGTTCCTTTAACATGGTCAGATTTAGAAGAAAATAATGGAATAACTTGCTCTTTGAAACCCAGAAATAAAAAGAGAGGAGGATACGTGATACAAGCCAGAATGACAGTTATCAATAGTATGAAATAGCTTTTCTGAATACTGCAGTTCTCTTCTAACACTTATCCCATAACTTATCAAGAGACTCTTTTCAGCAAAACAGGTAATGGAAAGGGAAGGGAAAGAGAAGTAATGTTTAATAACAATTCTTTAATAATCTAACAAATTTATGCTGCCTGCAAAATCTGGGAGAAAACAATCTCTAAAATAGATATTTAAATTATAATGCTTAGTAATTAAATAAAACCGAAAACAAGATAAAGCTTTCAGGAGATCTGGTTTAGAACCCATGTAAGGATGTTAAGGAAATGCTGGCAGATATGGCCTCTATGATAGATACCAAAAAAATGGACTCATTCTACAGAAAGAAACAACATGAGTTTAGAAATAAAACATAGATTATGTCTTCAAAGGCTAAAGAGTAAACAATATTATCTTTCCAGAACTTTCAAGCGATCTGGATCTTGAAGGGAGGTATAATCGTTTGAACATGGGCACTATTCTAATAATGGCGTTCATTTCTTCCAGAAGCCCCTTCATCAGATAAAAAATCTGGAAAACACTTTGTTCATGAAGAAGTTGATGGGAAACTGAAATGCCAGACTTTTTCTGGGAGTATCAGGGCACACTGTGACATTGATAAAAAACAAATAAAGTACTACTGGGGATTTCCCTTTCATCTTACTGTTTTACAGAACAAAGTTTACACTGTTTAAAAGATAGAATTATGCAACTTGCTGATCTTAGTACTGATATTCCAAAACATTTGGCACAAGAAGATGTTAATGTAGATCAGCAAAGAACTCTTGTTAATGAATGAAAATTTTAATACTGCTCCATAATATTTGCAATATTTCCTCATGTCCTAAAATACTTAACAGATTCCCATTTCATTAGATATTTATATATGTTTCTTATTTTTGACAGCAGTAACTGAAATTGAGGGAAGATCAAAAATATCTTAGTTATAATGTCTTTTTAAAAAATTGTTGGTAGTTTAATATAAATACTACATAACACCTTTCTGCTGGACCAGAATGGACAAAATGTTTCAATTTATTTTTATGAACTCCAATGCAATGAGTATTCAGTGAAAAGATCTAAGATCAACAAGTTGTTTAAAAATGTTAAGATAATATCATTGTCCAAGAGTGCACATTAAAAAAATTCCCAATCTTAAATTCACCAATTTTATCAAACAATTTTCATTAGCAGATCTTTCCAAAGGATAGAACATTTTTGTCCTGTCATTCAATGTTTGATTTAATGTCTGTGGTTTTAATGGAAATGTCTCTTCATAAGTAGTTCTATAGATTATAGATTTGTTTTATTTATATGCCGCCCTTTTCCGGGAGGGACTCAGGGCGGCGAACAACTCAAAGGGGGGAAAGGGAACATAGAACACAATACAAGCAGTTAAAATAGCCAAGAATCACACAGCCACACAGGTCAAGAGGGGAGGGGAACTCGTCAACCCCAGGCCTGCTGGCACAGCCAGGTTTTGACGGCTTTCCGGAAGGCCTGGAGAGAGGTGAGGGTCTGAATCTCTGCGGGGAGTTCGTTCCAAAGGGCTGGAGCTGCCACAGAGAAGGCCCTCCCCGGGTAGTAGCCAGATGGCATTGGCTGGTGGACGGAACCCCGAGGAGGCCGACCCTGTGTGATCTAATGGGTCTTTGGGAGGTAATTGGCAGCAGGCGGTCTCTCAAGTACCCAGGTACTTGAGATAGCAAGGCCTCTCATAAAGTTAGCAAGGCCTCTCATAAAGACCCAGGAAATAAAATTCAATACTTACCAAAGAAGGGTAGCAATTTAAAAAAACAAGCTTGCCTTCAGAAAAATTATTTGTTTTTGCTTTTTGCCAAGAGAGGTTGTGTTAAATAAAACATACAAACATTTCATATATTAGCAATGTGAAACTTGTTATAATCATCTTCGTGTCAGCATCCACTGCTCTTCTACAGCAGATGGTATATTTTGGCCCAATCTACAAGCATTCTCTCTCTCTACACACACACACATTACATCTTTATTCTTAAAATGTTGATCTAATAATTCTAGAACAAAAACAACAACAAATGTAGTAGCAAAATACATTTGCTAAGTACTATATAACTAATAGGGCTGCTCATAGCTTCAACAGAAAGTGTAAATTTTTACTCACTTCCCAGGCCAGCAGCATTGCAAATTGCTGGTATATGAGATAAAAGTGGGAGAAGGAAGGTTTAGTCATTTGATTTTATTTTGCAAAAGTAAAGGGTCTAATACAGGTGTCAGCCATCGTGCTGACATTTGCAGGGTAGCTATCAGTGGCTTTTCCATGGCGCTGCTACCTCCCAACCTCGACAAGGGCTTCCACGCCACCATCACCACTGCCAGCAGCGGCGTACCTGCCCGGCTGCTGCCAATGCCACACCCACTCGGCCATGCTTACACACTGCCGCTAATGCCATTAGGGCTGCCGCCGAAGCCCTTCCCCTCTGCTCTTTGCTGCCACCAGAGCTCGTGCCACTAATGCCGCCAAAGCCCTTCCCCTTCTCTCTCTGATGTCGGCAGAGCCTGTGGCTGCATGCGAGTAGCGCGGCCCCTGGGCTGTCTCCTCTGGAGCAGACTCTTTGCAGCCATGTGGCAATGCTTCAGGGCCACATGGCTTCCCTCACAACTCTGCAGGCGCACCGCACCACCCACGTCCTCGGCAGTACGCCTCCTGGACAGCAGCTGCACTTCAGAGCCTACTCTGAAGTAACTCTTCTATTCGGTTACAGCCGCCTACTCTGAAGTGACTCTTCTACTCGGGTGCAGCTGCCTACTCTGAAGTAACTCTTCTACTCAGGTGCAGACGAAAAGGAAGGAGGCAATGATGACACTGAGCGGGGGTATGGCTGAGGGTCATGGTGATTGGTGCTGGTGATTAGGGGTATCATCTGGGTAACTGGGTGGATTTGTGGGTGGAACTGGGTGGGGTAATGGTATATATACAGTGATAGGGTTAATTTTGTTAGAACTGACTTGGATTTGCTTATCTTTGTATCATAGTCATTTAGTGCTGGTTATCACATAGTTTCTTAGATAGAGATAAAGTTTTTCACCAAACAAACTGACTCTATGTTTATTTTCAACGTGAACGCCGGAACGTGACAACAGGTAGTCCTTGACTTACAATAGTTCATTTAATGACCGTTCAATATTACAACAGCACTGAAAAAAATGTCAGTCATATGACTTATTATGACTCAAAATTACGACCTTTGCAGCATCCCCATGATCGTGTGATCAAAAGTCAGATGCTTGGCAACTGGTTCATGCTGATGATAGTTACAGTGTCCCAAGATCATGTAATCCCCTTCTAACAAGCAAAGCCAATGGGGAAGTCAGATTCACTTAACAACCAAGTTACTAACTTATCAACTGCAGTGATTCACTTGACAACTTTGCCAAGAAAGGTCGTAAAATGGAGCAAGCAAAACTCACTTAACAAATGTCTCATTTAAAAACAGAATTTTGGGCTCAACTGTGGTCGTAAATCAAGGACTATCAGTCGAAGAAAATGTCAGCATTGGAAAAAACAAGATGAAGTCAATTTCATTCCATTTTTGCAACTCATTTTTAAACTGATTATTATTATTGTTCAGATTATTATGATGCTGTAAACATTTTATATGTTATAAAAGCTATTTGTATCTGATAGGATTTAAAACTTTATTTTAAAGTTCCAAGCAAACTCACATGTAAGTCAAAAGACTAGTGCTTGGAATCCCAATCTGGAGATTCAAAACAAAAAGTGCCACTTTCACATCAGTAGTTTTCTTAATTTTTTTATTCTTTATTTTTTTTCTCTTTTAGTATATTTTATTTTCATTTTCATACACTCACATGTATACACCCTACAGTATTAAACAATAATTGCATCAATTCCTCTTGTCAACAATGCTCCAGAAAATAAAAGCCCAATATACCTCTTCCATTCTCCATACACCTCTTTCTTCCACCACCCTCCTACTTTCTATCTTCCCTCCATCATCCCCCTCTACCCTACTTCCCCTCCCCCTCTCCCACTCCTCTCTCCAGATCCACTCCCCCCCTTCCTTTTCACCTTCCCCCCACCCTCCCTCTCATCCCTCTCTACCCATCTTTCTTCTTTCCTACTCCTCCTCCCCTTGGTGTATTTCCACTATATGTTAATGTACTTGGCTTATCCTATTTTTAAAGAAAAATTAAAGAAAAACAGTATACATGTGAAGTCACATTGCATTGAGATCTAACACATCGTGTCTAGCCTAATATATATCCCACCCTCCACCCTCCCCCCCACCTCCTTCCCCCTCCCCCGACTTCCCAGAACCCGTACACGGTATAGATTTTTAACACAGTCTAAAATCTATTGAGAAAAAAGAAATAAAAAAATTAATAACATCTCTACATTGATCTTAGCTTCTTCTTGCTAAGCTAACTTTAAACAATTTAAATCATTCCTGATCTTAAGCATAGGCTAACTGGAATTTCTTGGTCCCGTATTTATTTTGTATATAGTCAATCCATTTTTTCCAGTCTCGTTTATATCTCTCATTTGAGTGATCTTTAAGATATGCTGATATTTTAGCCATCTCGGCTAAATTTGTAACTTTCAATGTCCATTCTTGAGTTGTAGGCAGGTCTTCCTTCTTCCAGTATTGCGCCACCAACAGTCTTGCTGCCGTTATTAAGTGCAGGATCAAGTTAGTCTCTACCGCTGTAAAGTCAGTACTTATACCTAGCAAAAATAACTGAGGAGTAAACTTTATCCTTCTTTTAAAGATATTTCACATCAGTAGGATATGATTTAATCCAAAAGCTTTTTGTTTATTAACTTGGAGAAAACTCCATCTATGTGGTCACTAAGAGTAGACACTAACTTGATGGTATACAATTATCTTTTTGTTGTTGTTGCTTAAAAACGTTACCAGGTACAGACACTTCAGATAGGAACATCTGAGGCATGTAGACCAGATGGACTAATGAGATCACATTGTTTGGCTTAAGTTTACATTTGGCTTATAATCAAGTGGAAAAACAAGGAAGTGTATGCCTGAGCAAAACATATGCAAAGTATGTGAGAGAGAGACATTTAAAGGCAGACAAAGAGCATAGCTAGAACTTGATGCTGAAGGTCGGAAGCCCCCATTCTCAAATTAGAAGAGCACTGAAACTGACATGAGCATGCTGAGGGAAACCTGGATGCTGCCATTTTTAAAAAATTGAAAACAAACCCAACTGTACCCAGATACAGTACACATTACAGATATGACCTCATTGCTGGGGTCCAGCCCCAATCAGATTGGGTGCATGTGTGATGTTTTTAAATTGTTTTTCCTTTATTTTTTTATTAATTTCTCTTCTTTTCGCTTTGTAAGCCGCCCGGAGTCCTTCGGGATTGGGCGGCCTATAAATTTAATAAATAAATAAACAAACAAACAAACAAATAAATATGATAGCGAGTTAGATTCCAATTAATTGCCTTTAAATCCTACTGAAATCAACAATGTTTATATTCCCCACGTTTTTAAGATCAATTTGAAATGGACTAAGGAGAAATAGCTTGAATAGTTTGAACTGGATTCAATCTAAATATATATAGGAGGTTCCAGATTTCAGTTCTACATTAATGGTATTACGTAGCATGCTATTCTAAAAAGTAATATAGAGGGATAACCAAATCAGAAAATGAATGGCTGGCATATTCAAAGGTGTGTCTTTTGGAGACAAAAGCATCTTCTTGCACTAATTGTCAGAATTTTCACACTACACAATCAATTCCAGGTCTTTTCCAAATGTTTGGGGAAATTAAATAATTTATTTGATACCTGCTTCCAGACAGTTGTATACACTGTAACTAAACCATGCATACCTTCCCCAAATATTTACTTGCATGTAAACCTACATATGACTCAGGTGTATTTGTTATTGTAAATAAAATTGTACTTAAGAAAAATGAATTTGCAATACATAGAAACTATGCAAGTTGAGTAGTAACCCAACATTTATTTTGCATTTTTAGTTTTCATTTCTAAAGTACATCATGAATAATATGCATTTTGACTAAAACAGTCTGAATTTCATAAAGGAAGGATACAAATCACTCTGCCAATTTCATTCAAGGAGTGAAATGTGTTAGAAAATATGTTAGGAAATCTTTATTACAGTTGGTGGTTAGTAGGAGTACAGCATCTTTTTCTAGTTTCTTAAAAATATAAATGGCAATTATGTAGCCACAGAGAGGGAGCTCTAGCTTGATTATTTTAAATGCGCTTCTCGAAAGAGCCTGGGAGAAACCTGTAATTTTCATGCTGTAAATGATTAACTGCTAAATTGACTTTCAGGGCATCCACCACATGTACTCCTCAATCCACCTATTCTGTCTTTGTAATATTTAATGAACAACTTCAAATGATTTTGCTCTGTTACTTACATTCTCTTTTCAAGAAAAGAGGAACCCTGCAAAAATCTAGGGTTCCTTCAACAGTTTTGAATAAAGAATCAATGAAAGTTGATTCTTGGCTATTTCTATCAAGATTGTCCAATAATATCACACTAAAATGCTGTTGTGAAGTGGTTTAAATTTTAAAGAGAAAGCTCAGGCATGATGGTGGAGAGGATACAAGTACCTGGTTCTAAATCTATTACCACAAAATAAAAAGTTAAGATGAAAATCTGAATATACTGTATTTTTCAGAGTATAAGATGCGCTGGAGTACAAGGCGCATCAAGATTTTGAAGAAGCAACTTTTTAAAAAAAGTTTTTGCACTATGCAGACCTTTCAAAAACAGCCTGTTTTTTGCAAAAACGGGCCCATTTTTTTAAAAAAAGGGCATGAATAGCCTTTAGGAGGCTTGTAGAGTGCTCCTGTGGGGGGAAAAGGGCATGAATAGCCTTTAGGAGGCTTATAGAATGCTCCTGGGGGCTGGGGGGCAAAATAGAGCAAAAAATGACCCATTTTTCGCTCATTTCTGCCTTCCCCAGCCCCCAGGAGCACTTTGAAAGCCTTCTAAAGGCTATGCACAGCCATTTTGGTGAAGGGGGCAGGGTTTCAGGAGACAAAAAATCCTGTATTCAGTTTATAAGGCGCATCCAGATTTTCAGCCTCTTTTTTGAGGGAAAATGGTGTGTCTTATACTCTGAAAAATACGGTATATAACATTTTGCTTTGCCAATATTCAAGTTGCAGAAGCGGTTTGGTGTACTACAGGTAGTCCTTATGATCACACTTGAACTCAAAATTTCTGTTGTTAAATGAGTTTTTGTTAAGTGAGTTTTGCCCCATTTTATGACCTTTCTTACATCAGTTGTTAAGTGAATTGCAGCAATTGATAAGTTAGTAACTCGGTTAAATGAATCTGGCTTCCCCATTGACTTTGCTTGTCAGACGGTTGCAAAAGGTGTTCATATGACCTTGGTACACAGCAGGGGTCATAAATATAAACCAGCTGCCAAGCATCTGAATTTTGATCATGGGGATGTTGCAAAAGTTGTAACTGAAAAAAGTCCTGTCATAAGTCACTTTTTTCAGTGCCGTTGTAACTTTGAATGGTCACTAAACAAACTGTCATAAATTGAGGATTACCTATAGTAAAAAAAATCCTAATAATAACCCCTAAGAGACAGCTACATTGCAACAAGGTGTTGTGACCTTCAAAAAAGTAACAAATGCAACACAGCTGGCAAGCATATAATAACAGTGCTAGATGTCTATTCCATATGATTAAATGCTATCCATCATAACATTTCCAGATATACATTCTCTAGCACTGTGATAGGCAGTGTGACTGCAGGAATTAAAAATAATAAAACTAAATGAGGAGATGTGCAATAATTTTATTGTATAAATTGTTGTATGAAAGTGAAAGGGGCCAGGTTCTAAAATAATGATGTTTGGGCCTTGAACAAAAACCCATTCACATCTGTAGCAGTAAATATGGACATCCTTATGCAGATATGAATGGGTTTTGTAAAAAAATAAATGTAAAGTATATTTACAAAATGGGTTTTGTAAACATTAAAAATAAATGAATAGCCAGTTGGAATTTAAGCACACAAAAATAGGAGGAATTTTTTTTTTCTAGATAGGAGGACGCTTATTCGACAGTATGTAACTCTAATTGTAACATTAACATGATCATAAGCCACTTAGCTGATGACAACCTGCTGGATCTGTCTAAAATTAAATTCAGAAGAAAAATGTAAGATAATGAAATGGAGACAAAAGTGGACAAAAATTATCTGATACAAAGACTCATTCCCATAATGAGTTTAAGAAGAAGTTCTGGCAGAATTATGTACACAGAACATCTTTGAAATATGTTTTCCATCCGCCTGATTTATTCTATGTTTCTCATCTTTTCAGAGCAGCTATAGCTTTTATTAACCTAAAATAAAGTGTTAGAATATGAGTTGTTATATAGGTCCTCAATTTACAACAGTTTATTTAATGACCATTCAAAGTTACAACATCATTGAAAAAAGCGGCTTATGACCATTTTTCACACTTACAACCATTGTAGCAGCATCCCCATGGTCACGTAATTTATATTCAGATGCTTGACAACAACTAACTCACATTTATGACAGTTGCAGTGTCTCAGAATCATATGATCCCCTTTTGTGACCTTCTGACAAGCAAAATCAATGGGGAATCCAGATTCACGTAACAACCATGTTATTAATTTAACAACTGCAGTGATTCACTTAACAACAGTGGCAAGAAAAGTTGTAAACTGAGGCAAAACTCTCTTAACAAATTTCTCACTTAACAGAAGAAATTTGGAGCTCATTTGTGATCGTAAATTGAGGACTACCTGTACTGTATTTTACAGAACTCTTCTTTGGCAATAAGTATAAAAGCCAAATTAAAACAGCTATTCTACCCACCCACCCACCCACCCACACAGCAGCAATGTAATGAAAGAAAGTGAATGAAGGATCTAAGTAATGACATATGAATTCAATTTGTATATTCACTCTCTCTCTGGGTGTAAACATTTTAGATTTAAAACATCTTGTCTTTTAAAATTCAGGCTATAGATGCTGTAATGTTACATTCTAATTAGAAACAGCGTAGACTAAATGGACAAATATCCACATTCAAATTTGTTTAGGCTGTATTACATGGCACACTTAACCTGATAATATATGGTATGCTTTAAGACAAAAGACAGATAGTAAATGTAATAGGCCTATATTAAGCAGATCAAATGAACTGCAGATTTGCTGCAGCAATGTTACAGATACCAGAAAGCCCTCAATCAAAAAAATTCCAACATGCTCTTTATGAGAGTGTATATATTATACACAGCATTGTTCATAGTATAAGGAGATCAACATATTCCCCTTCCTGGTACAATATGCTCATTCTTCCAGCTCTGCTCACTCTCTACCTAACTTATTCATGCTGAAAATTACTCTACATGCCCATCATCTTTCCCATACAATGATTCCATCTCTGTAAACAAAAAAGCTCCTCAACAAGATTCCAGGAAAGTTCAAAGCTGGTGAAGTTATTGTGCCAGGTTTCTAATCAGTTTTGACTTTTTTTAAAGTGAAGTATGGGTTTCTGCTCATTTATTGAAAATGTCTTCTTCTTAATTATTAAACAGCTCATTCTTTGCCAAATCAATGAACCAATTTATCCATAGGCTTCTAAGACAGCCAAAGTGATTGCTAACAATTTACAGTGACACAATTGTTTCTCCAATTACATGAGTGCTTAAATTCTTAAAACAAGGATGGAAAATCATGTTAAGCTTAATTAATTACCGTACTATTGGTGCGGAATAGGCTTAGAAGGCACTCGTGAAACTGGGATAAAACATGTTAGACAAAAAAATATACGGGTACACAACATGCTAATCTTTTTCTTTCATGATTTATTGGATAAGCTATAATAGGCTTAGTTCATTAAATACTCTACAGTAACCTTTAACATGTCAGAACAGCCATTACATGAAATAATCTTGTAACATTATGTGCTCAGATGGGTTTTAGTTCCCAATTACCACTTTTAACACATGGTTTCCAAATTCAACTGAAAAATCGAGCTCTTCCCTCCTTCATCATCACTGTTTTAGCTTATTCAGAATGGAAACATGTGGCAAAAAGTGTAAGAAATTTTTATGCAACCACCACTACAAGAAGCATGGAGCATAATGCTAATGCTTTTCTAATATTATTGCCATTATTGCAGTCTCCAGCGAGATGGTCTTAGAAGAATCCTATTAAGACAGAAATGGTGTAGCCCCATTATGTTGGTAAAAGCATAAAATAATCCTACACCTTTCTTTTTCCCCTAGGAATCACTGATTTATTTTGTTACATTTATATACCATCTTTCCTTCAAGAACTCAAGGTGATATATATAATACTCCTTCCTCCAATTTTTCCCCAGAACAAACTTGGGAGATATGATAAATTAAATCGAGGGATTATGATTAGTCCAAAATCAATTATTGAGTTCAGTATCAGAGCTGAATGTGCACCGTGGGTCTTTCTGGTGCTAGCCCAATACTGTATGTATATAATTATAATATGAAATAATTTCTAATATATTTAAATATCTAAGAAAAGAGATACTGTAAGATCCTAAGATATGTTAGCAAGCACTTCACAGAAGCATCTACAATGGTTATATCACAGTAAAAAGCATGTATTTCCTTATGGACTCTAAGCAATAAAATACTCTACTTTTGAATTGTTTTTGTCAGCACCTAAAGTATGGGAAAAAAGATCAATACATCACAAATAGAGAGACACAAATCAATAATGTCAATATCAGTAATTCAGTATCAGAGCTGAATGTGCACCGTGGGTCTTTCTGGTGCTAGCCCAATACTGTATGTATATAATTATAATATGAAATAATTTCTAATATATTTAAATATCTAAGAAAAGAGATACTGTAAGATCCTAAGATATGTTAGCAAGCACTTCACAGAAGCATCTACAATGGTTATATCACAGTAAAAAGCATGTATTTCCTTATGGACTCAAATCTAAGCAATAAAATACTCTACTTTTGAATTGTTTTTGTCAGCACCTAAAGTATGGGAAAAAAGTTCAATACATCACAAATAGAGAGACACAAATCAATAATGTCAATATCAGTAATTCAGTTTCAATTCAGTAATTCATTCAACAACTCTCAATAGGCATCATGATTTAAACAAGACATAAAACATCTTCAGTGAGACAACTGGTCTCACTGGTCACTCAGTAATCAGCTGAGAAGCATTCTACTGTATGTCATTTATCTTTTTTAAAAAATATGAAAAATATGAAATTTTAATCAATCCAGAATAATTTATTTTATTTAACTTCAAATCAGAAGACTAATTCTTCAAATAGCACAAATCCTAAATCAGATAAGTTTTAATTTATCTAAAATATATGTTTATTATTTGACTACACTTATTTGTTCCTTCACTGATTATTTAATTGGCTACAATTATTTGTTCTTTTCCTTACCAGGAAAAATAACAGCAACCCTCTGTAGAATGAATAAATGTATGGACACAATTTTTAAGTTCTATATGGATAATATGATAAATAAAATATAGAAATCATTTTAAAACATTAGTTAAAAATAGCCTTTTTTACTCTGCTTTATTTCTATCAACAGAAGTGCAATTATTATATGGCAGTGATGGCGAACCTTTTTTTTATGGCGTGCCACAATTGTTTGTGTGCCTCTGGAGGCTTTTCTGAAGCCTGGGTAGGGTGAAAACAGCCTCCCCCGGCCTTCAAAAGGTCGAAAATCAGCTCACCGGCACCGGAGCTGATGGCTGGCATGCCAGCAAATATGGTTCTGTGTGTGCCACCTATGGTATGTGTACTGTAGGATCACCATCATGGTTATATGGGATCCAGTTATTTTTTTAATGATAAAAGGATATTCTTATACTTGAAACCAGTGAGGTAGAAACAAAAGATAGTTCTTTTTTACAGAGAGTCTAAATTGAGTCCATGTCTAACTTGAAGGTCAAAGACAATCTTCATTGCTCATTTATACATCATGTCACAGGTATATTCTCCATTTCTCACCTTCAAAAGCAAACAACCTGAACAGAAACTACTTTAGGTTTGATAATTCCCACTACAGTGGGCAGCAGATAGTTGACTTCCGTACATTTATTCTTTCTACAGAAGGTTGCTATTATTTTTCCTGGTAAGGTAAAGAAGCCCTTCTGTTTCCATTACATTTCTGTTCCCTGACCTTACAGAGATATAATTATTTGAAAGACAAGAAATAAAATAAGTTGAAAACAAATTGGAAAAGGGTTTGATATACAGAAGAACGTGAAACGTGTGATACCACTATCAGCAGTAATGTCCTCTAAGAAAGAATGCCTTTCCCCAGAGGAAAGACTGTGCATTGCTCTCCCAAAAATTTTAATTTGGATTGTAAAATAATATATTCTGTTATCAAACAAATCTCAGTTACATCAGCAATGAGTATACTGTTGAAAAAGCTAAAAAATCATACATCATCATGGTGAAAATCTGTGTAGTTTCTAGGAGTGACCACTATTTGGTGGCATGTAATCACCATCAAATAAATGTGTATTGTGGAAGACAACTGCACAATCATATATTGGAGGAAGTAACAAGTGAATATTATGAATCAAGATTTTTTGGGCGCAATAGAGAAACTAAGAAACTAGTTTTGTGCTCTTATGTATGACTAATTCCTGCAGCAATTCTAGCAATCATGATGTCTTTGCCGTTTAGACAAACAGGGTCATTCCCTACCCACCTAAAGTTAAGAGCAGTTAAAGCCGTATACTGTTTAGGATTTTATCTCTGTTCTTGAAAGGTTATCACTGGCTAGCAAATAATGCTGGAACTACAAGATAATCCTGATCCTTCTTCATGGATCTAAAGATCAAAAAGGAAAGGAAAGAAAAAAAGACCAACATTAAAACTTCTTTCAACATTGCCCTCATTCTCTGCATACAGATAGTCCTTAGTTAACAACCATTCAAAGTTAGGCTGGCAATGAACGAGCGATATTTATGTCCTGTCCTTAAAGTTCTGGCCATCCCAGTACTCCTATGTCCATGTGATTATGATCAGGCTTTTGGCAATTGGCTTGTACTTATAACAGCGTCTCATGGTCAGATGATCAATATTTGCAAACTTCCCTGCTAGGTTTCTCATAGTAGCAGTGGTGTATTAACCATTAAGCAGACTAAGCACGTGCTTAGGGCACCAGGCCCAAGGGGGCACCACAAAGTTGAGAAAGAAAAAAAAAACAATGAAGATTTGTACAGGAGGGGGGCACCAAGATTTGTCAGCCCCTATCCGCCACTGCATAGTAAACTCCAGGGAGAAGCCAGCAGGGAAGGTCACAAGTCACTCATGCAAGCTGCTACCATTCTGCCATTTTTTGTCTCAAGTAGCCCAGCCACAGACTATGAGATTTCTTACTCTGTTACATGTGCCTCACTTGCAGCACCCAACCCACACACACTTGTCTGCATTTGTGTGGCATCACAGCACCTCTTTCCCTTCTCAGCCATGTTTGTAATATACCACAACATCCATCAATGTTCCATCTTGCGCTCTGCAGGGGCCCTCCTAATCTATGCACCCTCCTGCACTCCGCAGCAGCCCTCTCTCCTGCCTAGCCATAGTCATGCTGCACCCAGACACCTGGGCACTCCAGACTAGCCTTCCCCCATCCATTCACGCTTGTGGTGTCACACACACACCCAGGTGCACTCACCCACATGCCAGCCTGCTTGGGACCCATCCAGGATTTCTTGCCAGCTTTCCTTGTTGGAAGTCAGAAGATGCAAGTTGCTATTATCCTCATTAAATAACCAATGGTCCTTGCTGAACAGTGGCAATGGGACTGCCGGGATTGTAATCGCTAAGTAATGTGGTCACATGATGTTAGACTTTACAGCATGCATTGTTTACTGATGGAAATTCTGGTTCCAATTGCTAAAGTTAAGCAAAGTCTACCTGTACGCATTTAGGAAATTTGTCATTAAATATAAATAGATACTAGAGGGATGGAGTAAGTCTGCCCATTCATATATTACAGCACAACCAGACAACATATTCTGCTATCTCCAAAACAGCAGCTTTATTACATCTAATCTAAATGGCTAAATTACAATAATAGCATCTTGAAAGTTCCTACAATTTTAAACAACATTCTAAGTAAAATCAAGAACCTTATTTTCATAAAATCTGAGGAGGGAGGGATTATACATTTTGAAGGATACATAAAGCCCTCCCAGCCATTAGGCTATTATGAAGTTTGTCTTGATTTTTAAAAAAACTATTAAAGCATCCAAAGTTACAAAGTAACTTTTTCTGATATAATGTTACAATTGTTCCTATTTTCTGCCAGGCAATGAGTCTGTAAGCTATTTCATTCATTCATTCTTTCAATTCATGTAGTCACCCATCTCACATAGGTGACTGTAGACAGCTTATAACAAAACACTGTATATAAAATACACAAGATATAATAGGAATAGGAATGGGAATGGGAAGGAATAGAATAGAATTCTTTATTGGCCAAATGTGAATGAGCACAAAGGAATTTGTCTTTGATGCATATGCTCTCAGTGTACATAAAGAAAAATAAAATACATTAATCAAGAATCATAAGATACAACACTTAGTGATAGCTATAGGTTACTAATAAGTAATCAATTCATACTAGGAAACAAATAATATAAATTGTAAAGATACAAGCAACATTGTTTTTTATTTTAATTTAATTTAAATAAAAATTAAAATCCATCGTAGCCAAACATCTATAAATGCTTAATAAAAATGAACATCATGAAAAACAACCACCAACAAAGCCAAAAGTGGGGCTCCAGCACATACCCAAAGCCCCAGGCCATGTTCTGAGAGCCCAATGAAAGGCCAACAGAGTCGAGGCCAGCCTTATCTCGGGTGGAATGATATTCATAGGTGGGTGCCATGGCAAAAAAGGCTTTCCTTCCAGTTCCCACAGGTAACCTGGTTCCAAACCATAAAAGGATGAGATAAAGGAATGGATCCAGTGCATTCCAAAGAGAGGAACACCATAATTTTCTGCCTGAAAATCCTTGCCCAGAAAAGCAATGTGGCAAACAACAGATTATAACCCCACCACTATAGACTTGAAGATCTAGGAAGGAAATTCAAGACTTTAGGGGCTCAGGTAGTGTTTTCATTTATTTTCTCAATCCATGGAAAAGAACTAAAAGGGAAAATATTGCAAATGGATGGCTGCAGAAATGGCAACAGTGAATAATAGTTGACTTCTAAAACTATGGTCTGAATTACTTCAATAATCATCTGTTGGTACATGATAGCTAAGCCTTCACAAGTAAAATTATATTTGGTCAATGCACTGAGTTTGATCAGGAAAAGTCTGCACTAAATTCTGTGATGGTTAGTAATAAAAGCTGTGAAATAAAAGCTTATGCACTGTAGAAGAATGTGGAAGTATTATCTTTTCATCAAGTTAAACTACTTGATGACAACTATAAAAGTTTATGACGTTCACACCCTTTGCTATATATACAATATGGGAAATAAATGACAGTAAATATCTAGTGGCAATTTAATTAAAAAGTATAATGGAGACAAGCCTCAAAGTTTTTATGTGGTCACCGTATCATTAGGGTTTTTTTGGTAAAGAAACTTAATCGTCCAATATTTTATAATATGATCAAGTTTATTCTCTTTAACGTGTGTACTTTCTGTTAGTTTTACAGAATTTACACCCAAAAGCAATCGTATTTCATTCATGTTTCCATTCTACCAGATTTCTGCCATACCCAGTATTTGTTTGCATTCACAATTAAACATTCTATAAGTGTCTCCTTTTGGCTCGCGGATTTCTGTCATTTATATAAATGGTCATATATCACATGTCCTTTTTCTAAGTATAGCTGAAATGAGCCCTTTCCATATCCTTTTTGTCTCCCAGTAATCCACATTTAACATTGGCTTTGCCTTGAAACATCTACACCCTTCTGAACCTGTTACTGCCCAAGTACCTGTTGGCTTTCTCCCCAGGGATCAGTGCCAACTGATCTGGTTCAATCTGGCTCTGAGGCTGTTAAGTGAACCTTGACATGAACAAATGTCTTCCTCCCTTTCTATTCAGTTTAACAGTGGAAAAATATCAAACATGTTCTGCTATTACTGGTATATATAGGCAGCGACGTCTTGTTGAAAAATGAAGGAATAAGATCTCTGTTTGAAGGTATGAAATGCAAGGATAACAATGAATATAAGTATACTTTCTGGGGGAAAATAATGCTAATGTTAACTGAATATATATTGTAGAATGAAAATGAGGCCTTTAGTTATATTAGATGAAACATTTGAGACGGTAAATATTATTTGAAGATGTAGATGTTAAAACACTTGTAACCAAACGACATGCTGCATGTGATGATGTTTTTTTTCTTTTTTGTGTTTTTTCCTTTCCTTTTTTTTCCTTTTTTTTTTTTTTTAACCCTAGGTTATTGTGGTGTCTATTAAATATATAACAGAGAGACACGGGGTGTGTGTATGAGGGAAATGTAGTAGGGATGGATTGCTACAGGCAGGGGAGTAAGAAACTATACGAAATCAAAATCTATTAAATGAAACAATGAATGTATAAGAATGATAAAGGTTAAAACACCTGTAATCAAATGACATACTGTATGGGATGATGGGCTTTGTTTTCTTTTTTTTGTGTGTGTGTTTTTTTTTTCTCCCTCTGCCTTTCTTTTTCTATTGTTATGTGATTATGTTGTCTATGTAACAAAAATAAAAAAATTTCCTATAAAAAAAACATGTTCTGCTATTCTACAGTATCTCCAATGCATGTGTAGTATCTCCAAAGCATGTATCTTCAAGCATGTGCAAATGAGTGTTTAACAGCTCATTCTCTGGAAAATAGAAAGATCCTCACCAAGTATAAAATACCATTAATAGTTAGGATTAGAGAACCTACTAAAATACAATGGTGAGAAGACTGATGCAGAGATCAAATGTTACCTAGCTTCTAAAATGAAAAGAAATATGCACCAATATGTCCTCCGCTGCAGCTGAAGGTCTCTCCACATCACCTTCAGAGCCAGTAATGTGTGTACAGTATTTATTTCAAATCAGGTCCAATTACTTCCAACTATTGCCACTACCTTAATATGCTGTATGTATATTTACTATCACAAGCTGTTTGCCATGGACATTCAGTCATAACATTCAGTCACAACAAAAGGCAGGGATGATAATGTTAGCAGCTGCAGTCTGCAATTAGGTGATAAAAAGCAATCCAGTTTTTATTAGCATACGATAGCCAGCACTAGCACATGAAGATCTGTTGAATTTGTAGGATGGGGAAAAAGTGTAAAGCTACAGTCATGAACACAGAACACAAAATAACAAGGTTGGAAGGGACTTGGGGGCTTTCAAGTCCAACCCTCTGTTCAAGCAGGAGACCGTATACCACTCCGGACAAATAGTTGTCTAATCTCTTCATGAAAATGTCCAGTGACGAAGCACCCACAATTTCTGCAGGCAAGCAGTCCCACTGATGAATTGCTTTTGAAATCAGTAAGTTTCTTAGTTCTAGGCAAGATCTGTCTTATAATGATTGTCCATCATTACTTCTTGTCCCGCCCTCAAATGCTTTGGAGAATAGGTCAGCCACCGCTTTTTCTGATACTCCCTCAAATATTGAAAAACGGCTATCATGTCACCCCCTAGTCCTTCTCTTTGTTAGACTCTAGACATACCTTGTTTTCATCAGTTCATTGTACAATTTAGCCTCTAAATCCCTTATCAACTTTGTTGCTCTTCTCTGTATTCTTTCTAGGGTCCCAGCATCTTTTTTTTGTATCCTGGTGACCGGAAGTGGATGTAGTATTCCAAGTGAGGTCTCACCAGTGTAGTATAAAGCAGCACTATTGCATCATGTGATCTTGATACTATCCCTCTGTAGGTGCAACCTAAAACTACATTGTCTTTTTTGGTAACTGCAGCACCTTGCTGGTTCATACTTACCATAAATGGGGTGAATAGAAAAATTGATACTGCATCATGTATATCCAGATATTAAAATTCTAAGGAGATTTGCCGATTGTTTTCACAATATATTATTACCTAGCAGTTCAATGTTAATAAATATGCAATTGACTTTGAGCTGAAATACAATTTATATAAATACAAAGCGGGAGATTATGAATTCTAGTCCTACTTTAGGCATGAAAGCCAGCTGCGCAACTTTGGGCCAATCACTCTCTCCAACTCACCTCACACAGTTGTTCTTTCTTTGAAAGAAAGAGTGTTAGGTATGTTTGCCATTTGAGTTATGTATGAAAATAATGAAGACGGGAAAAACGTAAAACAAAAAATAAGTATTTTTTAATTTTTAATTTATTAAGCAAGTGGCACTAGGATTTTGAGTGATGAAAGTTGTAGGTAGTCCTCAATGTATGACAGTTGAGCCCAACATTTCTATTGCTAAGCAAGACCGTTGTTAAATGAAGTGTGCCTCATTCTACAACCTTTTTTTACCACAGTTGTTAAGTGAATCACTGCAGCTGCTAAGTGAATCATGCGATCATTAAGCAAATTTGCCTTGCCCCATTGACTTTGCTTGTACAAAGCCAGCTGGGAAGCTTACAAATGGTGATCACATGACTGAAGAACAGTGCAATTGTCATAAATACATACCAACTGCCAAGCACACAAATTTTGACCCATGTAACCATGGGGCTGATGTAATGGTTGTAAATGTGAAAACCAGCTGTAAGTCACTTCTTTCACTACCGTTCTAACTTCAAATGATCAAAAACAAATGGTTGTAAGTCAAGTACTATCTGTAGTTAGTTAGAGACAACAAAAAGATGCCAGAAGGTGGAAAAGACAAACCACTTCTGTTTTGCTACTGAGAAAAATGTATATCACACAATGAACAAGACTCTAGTTTAACTTAAATAAGTCTTTATCTTTATATTGGAAGTCATGTGTTTGACAAGGCTTTGCAATAAATTCCTATCCCACTCATAATAGTTAATAATAAATGAAACAAATTTAAATGCCTCAGTGTTTTCTAGCTGTGCATAAAAGCAACTTTCCTTTAGCTCAGTTATTTCCTGAGAAAAATATTGAGGACAGAACCACTTTTTAATGACCTAGTGACAAATTATTATTGGTCACCTGAAAAATACTTTCTCATTGTGCATTCAGTATAATACGGCTAGTAACACTCGTGGCACGACATAACAGCGAACGTCAAAAGCGCGCCGACAACACCGCGGCGCTAAAACCGCGATTTACCTTAAGGTAAGGTTTAGGGTTAGGTTTAGGGTTAGGTTTAGGGTTAGGTTTAGGGTAGGTTTAGCGTTAGGTTTAGGGTTAGGTTTAGGGTTATTTTTAGGGTTATGTTACAGCGTGCTTCTGTCGGCGCGCTGTTGTCAGGCGCTTTTGACGGTGCGGTTTTGTCACCGCGCTTTAGTCACACGCGCTTTAGTCTACCGCGGTTTTGTGGTGGAACCAGTAACACTTATTAAAACGATTTAGGTTTTTTTTCCTATGCTGTATTTATGTTTTAGAATGAAACTGAAATGATCTGACTATAGCAGCATTGACGTTTTGGAGAAGCAGATCACTATCAACAAGGCCACTGTTAATTTTATTTCCCAACCAGGGTTCTACCTAGACTTGCCATTAATTAAATAATATTATATTGTCCTTAAACATTTTACAGATGAGCTTTTGTGAGTCTCTACACAGCACATAAACAGAAAGGGAAAGGAGGACAATCCCATTTTTTTCCTCACACCTCCACAATTCACAGATGTTTTTCAGTGCAGCAATATCAGCAACGACAAGTCAAGACAACTGTGTAAGATACAGATTAGTAAACTAATACTTGCTAAGCTGTAAACATGTGAGATTGAAAATACAAAATACTTTCTGGCAAATGCAAATCATGGGAAAATGTGTATATTTACATCATACTCAATTCTAAAACTAATTAGTCACTGTGGATAAGTAAGTACCATGTTTTCCCGAAAATAAGACAGGGTCTTATTTTCTTTTGACACCCCCCCCCAAAAAATTTTGCTTGGGCCTTATTATTGAGAGGGAGAGCTTATTGGTTCGGGGTTGCCGGGTGGCTGCTCTCTTGTGAGCGGGTGCCCAAAGAGCCGGGCACAGCCTCAGGGGCAAACGGCTATGTTGCGTTGTCGCAGCAGCGCAACAAAGCCGCCATGAGGTGACCATGGAAGAGTCTTCCAACAGCCAGTCCACAACCATAGAGCGTAGTCCCAGAGCAGCCGCTGCTGAAAGACTCGGCAGCAAATCTCCGGAATTTGAAAGCTGGTTATGCTTGGAGCATGGTGGCAGCGGCGGCAGCAGGGCAGCACCAGCACCCTGGCCCAGCCCTGCAGGGAGAATTGGGCATGGTGAGCAGGGAGGGATGCGAGCTAGAGGCAGAACAAGTCCTCACGCAACCTCTCTTTCCAGCCAGGCAGAGCGCCACGCGGCTTAGCGCCTTTGGGGTATTATTGGGTCGGTGAGTGGCGCCCTGCCCAGCTGGGCACAGCACCACCCACCAACCTAGCAGTATCCCAAAGGCGTCAAGCAATGTGAGCGCCTTTGCCCCCCCCCCCGGCTCCTGCGGCTTTGGGATATCGCTAGGTTGGTGAGTGTTGCTCTGCCTGACTGGAGGGGAGCGTTGTCTAGGGGGCTTATTATTGGGGGAGGGCGTATATTTTTGCCCACAGGAAAAATATGGCATGGTCTTATTATCATGACATGTCGTAATTTTGGGGAAACACGGTATATGTAAAGTGCAAATGGCTGGGTGGCAACACAAAATCTAAAATGACTTTTTAAAAAACATACAGCCATCAACCAACAACAGTGGCCTCAACCTTTTGGGCACCAGGAACTAATTCTGTGGAGAGGTGTTTTTCTGCAGACCAGAGGGTGTGGTTTCGTGTGCTGCCTGCATCCCGTGGATAGGGCTTCACTGGTTTGCGTGGCCTGGTTTCTTGCATGCCACAGACTGGAGCCGTTCCATGGACTGGGGGTTGGGGACCCCACCTTACAAGTGCATAATTTCAAATAGCAAGCCAGCACAACAGAGCAGAATTCCATCAAGTAAAAGAGTTTTGATATGTGAAATGCAAAGATGGTTTTATTCTCTTAAATATCTCATGGGATAGCAGGGGTGGGCTTCAAAAATTTTAGCAAGGGGTTCTCTGCCTGGTTGCTGGGTGGGCGTGGCCCTGGTGGGCATGGCCTAGTCAGCCTCCTGCACCACAACGGGGGCGTTGTTTTTGCCTTCCCCAGGCTCCAGAAGCTTTTCTCGAGCCTCCGGGAGGGCAAAAACGGCGTCCTCAGGCTCCGGAAGCCAGAAATGAGCCTGTTTCTGGCCTTCCCGAACTTCTGGTAGGCCCATTTTTCACCCTACCCAAGCCTTCACACGCACCCTGCACTTATCTGCATCCAAAACCGGCCACGTGAGGACTCCTGGGAGGGGAGGAGTGGGCAGGGCTAGCCAGGAGTGGGATTTGGGGTTTTTCCAAACTGCACAGAATATTAGCTAAAGGTTCTCCTGAACCCCTGCAAACCTCCAGCAGCCCACCCCTGTGATAGCCACACATTTTTCAGCCAACTTGGAAGAAAAAATCGCCATGATAGTAAGGAAGAAACTGTATATTGTACTATCAGAATCCTTTTCTGTATTCTCTATTTGCATTGCTTTTGTGCAAACTTTTTATTCCTTTTTTTTTCCCCATTTGACCCAAACTTACGTTTTTGAAGGAAGACTTTGGTCGGTATCTTCCTTGACATAAATTAGTTAATTTTAATGGCAATGTAACTGACTTGCAGTATGTGTCCTAGCTAATCTTCCATTATTGAACAGTGTAACTAAAACTGAAATTCGGCATCCTTTCCAAGAAGTGTACAAAAGTTCTGGGATAGTTTTCTGTATGTTTGTACTAAGTATGTTTTATACTGCCACCCATTGGCGTGCATGATCTTGGAGTGTTAAGATTCTGTACTGAGTGGCTTAAACATTCTTTGGGATAAATATAATATTCACAATTTGTGTCACAAAACAGCATAAAACACAAGTTTTTGAATGATTTTAATAGTTAAAGGATTATATTTAATAGAACCATATTACTATGATAGTGAACGATATCTAACATCCCTTATACTCTTACTTTTTAACCAGGCTTCACAGTTTAGATCTAATCAGGCTGGATTTCTGGTCAATTTTCCTCTTAAACATGAACTAAATTGAATAACATTATAGTAGTTTGTGTGCAATGTATTTTTATAAAACCTAAAAAATCTTAGCTGATTGTTAGGACTGTAGAACAGATTGAGAAGTTGAAGAAGCATCCCAGTAGAAGGTTAACAACAAAACCTTGTCCACATTATTGCCAAATAAATTATGTGTCATGTGCCACATAGTCAAAAGAAATTGAGCTTGACAGAAAGATTTATCTTTATGGTAATATTTTCAATAACATCAGCAACACTGATATAATTATCCTGAATCAGTATAAACACATTATAACCACTAACACAATCATTTAGAAAATGTAGAAAACTAATCTCCATTATCACTGGGTTAATTTTTATCCTGTTTGTTTTACTTCCTAATTAAACTTACTTCCTGCTACCACCTTTTCTACTTTGGATGTCTTATTTCTTTTATTCTTCATCCCCATATCACCCTGAGCATCTGCCTTAGGGTGGATTATAGCTCCCAGCATATGGAGCTAACTCTAGTTTGCTTTTTTGAGTTTCTCAGTTTGGCATCATTAACTGGGCTCGCATATTGCACTACATTATGCTGAATTATATAAATTATGCTTTATGATTTAGTAGTATATATGAACATCAATTTATACTTTCAATAAAACAATAGCTAAAATATAAACTTAGCAAGCTGTTAAGTAATGCATGTAATGTCTACAAGTGATGTTCTGTTCTAAATATCTTTAGCAGATACATTTTTCCACATAGCCAATCAGACTGCATATGTCTTTTTTCTGTATCCTTTCTATCTGGGCAATCAAAACAATTTCCAATTCAATCCTTAGAGATAGCTCTTTTTGCACCAGGTATTTCCCATTGTCTACTGATATTCTCCTAGGAATTTTTTAAAGCAGCTTTGTTACTTTCTCTCTCTGTGTTAAGTATAAGACAAAATAAAATGTTATTAGTAGTTGATTAATTGTAGCTGAAGCCTATTACTCCTAGTTTGTTCTGAGTTGCACCTCAATCTTACTTATAAACACCTAGAATTGCTGGGATATTACTATTATTAGCCTTTCAGCAGAATCTTATGAATGCACTTAACTTTCTTGCTGCAAGTAACATTTTATTATTTCTTTATATAATTTTTACTGTGACTTCTAAATAAAAAACCCTAACACAAAGTAATATAAAGTAGGGAAAAGAAAGAAACAGAAAATCAAGGAAGAAACAAAAACTGCAGGGGAAAAAACTTGAAGAAAAATAGAAAAAGAAAAGAAAAAAGATATAAAGAAGTGGATTCTGATATTCTTCACAGCAGTGATAAGTACAATTTTAACCTTATATATTCCGGTTCTAAGAATAATCTATTCTATCTAATCATCAAAACCATTAAATCACAACTTCATTTCCCCCCATTTTTACACAAGACCATAAGAGGCTTTCAGTCATCAGCTAATATATCTTTTCTCTAAACAAGGAAGTTAAAATTGTCCTTTTCACCAACAAATGATGTTTTAAAGGGAATTATGTCTGAAAGAGGTTTATCCTGGCTTTCAATCTTTAACCTAGCAATTGGAATTTGGTTTCCAGGACAGAGATAGGTTTCTCCTTTAATGCCAACATTTGCAAACTTTGTACCAGGCAAATAAGCCTTTATGGCATCTGACTGCTCTTCCATTACAAGCTGAAGTGTATCAGTCTTTAATAGGCAACACCCAGTACTATCACCCCATTCCCAGAGGCAAGTTCTGGTAAATAAGTTGTCTGTTTATTCCCCAAAGATCAATCTTCAAGATTATTTTGATGAAGACCGAAATTATCTTGAAGATTGACCTTCCTTCCTCCCCCCACCCCCAAAAACATCCTTTATTAAGACAATAGAGGAGCTATCACTGGGAAAAGATCTTTACTGCCACTCACTGACACAAACATATACACAAAAACATTGAATATTTTATCTTATCTTTCAATTCTGGCTTGGTGTCATTTGTAAGTTTGAAGAAGAAATGTTTTATTTTCTGCAGTGTTTTTTTTTAATTACACAAAGTTGTCTGGAGATAAAAACCTGTGGTAAATCATATCTTTCCAGGTAGTAAGAAAATACTGAAAATATCTTTTGGACATGTGTATCAACATCTAGCTGTCATTTAAACAGCTTTTTGACAAAAATGTGCTGAAAAGTCACATTTAAAAAAATTTGCTGCAATAAACTTTCCCAACCTGAGGATTTCTAGACTTATGGATTTTAAATCCCCAAATTCTGTAACAAGCATGGTTATTGCTGAATATTTTCATGTCTCATATACACACAGATTGGGGAAGATTGCAAGACATTTTCATAGCCTTAACTACAAAATTATTGGGTTTTTTTGAATTTTTATTTTATTTTAATTGAACAAAAACACAAAAAAGAATCACCCTTCATTACATCTTGTAGAAAGCGTGTCGATTGGTTACAGATAGCTTTCGTGCATTTCTTCCAGTGTCATTACTTATACTTCATATTAGATTATACACTTTAAATCAAAAATCTTTGTATATCTTACTATTAATGTACCACAATTCTCATTTGACTACAATTATTTGAACATGCTTTTTCCTCAAATCATTCATACTTAAAGACACAACCACATAATGGCATTCATTAGCTATTTCAAAAAATCCTCCAATAACATTATACCTTTATAACATCTTTTAAATAAAAGTCAATTAATAAAGTTTCTAAACCTTTCCCCCCTACAAAATTAACTACAAAATTATTGTTTAAATTAGGTGAAAAGATTAATTTAACAAATATAGCTTTTTAGGTGGTTTTTTTTGTAATTGCAGCATTCTAAATGCTTACATTTGAAATTGACAATCAATGCATTCAGCTAAGTTATATTGCAGTTTGTTAGATACTGGCTTTATGTCCTTTGTGAACCAACTGCCTAATGATAAGCTTAACTTTAATTTATGTTCAAATGATATGCAGGTTGAGGTCACATATTACAGTAAACTACTTGTTTTACTTGTTTATTAAATAAATCACAACTGGGTTACACACAGCACATAAACCAAAGCTAAATACTCTGAACCTCAGTATGATTTATAAATCTGACTGTCAGGATAATCCTAACAACATGTAAATGAAGCGGGTCATTTTCAATTAAAATCAAGTCAGACCAAACTTGTCCTCTCCTGTGGTTGTCATTTGTATAGATTTCCACAAGAAATGCAAATTTTGAACAATTTAAATTTTCTTCTGCAGGAGCAAATTACTCTAAATATGACTGTTCAAACTCAAAATCTGATGCAAATTGTCCTTTTTTCCCTTGCTTGCTGTGAGAAAGCCCTAGTTTATGCTTGTGATTCACATATAGTAGAATCCTGGGAAAAAAGATTATGTATGATTCACTGCATGTAAATAACAAGCATAGAACAGGGCTTTCTCACAGAAATAGAAAATGAAAAAATATATGAGAACAGTCAATATTTCTGGATGGAATTTCAATCTATTAGCATCAACACATTCACAAAATATGATATGTCAGATGATACACTGGACTAACAATTTGAGAAGTGTAAGATACCTATTTGGTCAGATAAGAAAATTGGTCAATGATCAGAGAAGTTTAAAAAAAATCCAGCCAAGTAAATTTAAAGAACTCATTTATATTCATTTATTTTGTAATGAGTGGGCATATGCTTTTATAAACTTTATAAATCATACTCCCAATCAACAAAATTAGCTGTCTCTTTATCTACTTTAAGATGCATAATTAGCCATTATACAGAATCTGATATTTAAAACCAGAAAAATTAAATGTAAATTATCTGTGTAAGATTGTTATCCTTTGTTTTCAGATACAACACAAGATGGCAAATACTCCTTTCCTCCTTCTACTTTCCCTACAGAAACGACAACCCTGTGAGGTGGATTGGGCTGAGACAGAGTGACTGACTCAAAATTACCCAGCTGGTTTTTCATGCCTAAATGGGATTGGAATTCACATTCTCCTACTATAGTTTCTAAGATAGCCCTTAACCATTACACCAAACTGGCCAACACCTTCACCACACATTAGGATAAAGCAGTTTATGACATCATACAAAGTGTCATAAAACATTTCCTGTGTTGTTTGACTGTGCTAAACCATTCAACATGGGATATATTCAAGATCTCTGAATATATACCAACTTTTCCAATGAAGACAGTACATTAGAAGTTGTGTCATTGTTGAAGGCACTGAGGAATCTAGTAAGTAAATATCTCTGAAAGGATGATGCAATGGGTCAGAGGTTGTCTAGTTCCTACTTAAATGATAAGGAGTTAGCGATAAGCCATCTGATCATGCTGTAAAAGCAAAAAGCAGTCTGATATTACTTGATAAAATTAACTTCTTTACTAATTCTAGCTTTTATCAAAATGTTGTCTTTAAAGAAGAAAACAAAACCTACTCCTCCAGCTTATTTTTGGTTATAAAATATATTTTAATTACTTTTGTTTTATAATAATATTATCCCAAAGACAGTGATGCTTTGGATATCAATACAGTACTCCCTCTGGATGTATATAACAATAAAGTGATAGTGTGAAAGTAATCTGAAGAATGTGCTTATTTCTATACTATGCTAAGCAATAGTTGGTTTTAGCTTAGTATTTCTGCAAATCCATCTACTGTAGTTCATACAGTGGGAAAGTTGCTTTATAGCAACAAACCACTGCGGCTTAGAGTATGATTTAGACAGAACAGGGCCAACAACATGAACCACATCCCTTTGCACTACAATATCTTGTCTTTGTACCAAAAAATGAATCACAGAATTGTATTTGTATTTAATATCCACTGCTACATCTTGCACTGTCTTTCACTGACCAAAAATATTCCTTAGCAACAGTAACATTGCTTCTGTCAGGCTGATTATAATTAGAACCCAGTAAGTCTGAGCAATTTAGAGTAATCCTGATGATGTTCATTATTAGTTTAACTTTTCTTTAAAAGAGGACGATCAACTTGAATAAGATTACAATTAATGTCAGTAACAGGAATTTGGAAACAAGAGTTTAGATAATTTCAGTCCTCAGGCACATGATTCAAGTGTTACCTAATATGGAATATCACTATAGAAAATAAGAAAACAGGCAAATATAGACAAATCCTAAGTGAACAGCCAGATCTGCATAACATACAACAAAATGACTTAGGCCTCCAATACTTAGGATAGTTTTCTGACATGGAAAATCTTGAAAGAAGATACACACAGTAATTTCTAAAATGTAGCATATATCCTACAAAAAGTTGAAAAGGGTACAGTGCTACATTAGGAAAAATGCAGGCAGAAATAAGAAGAAGCAGATCAACTCCAAACTGAAATGACAGATACTATAGAATTTGCCAGCACCTAAAAGATACATTGTTTGCATTGACAGGCAATTTTTCATGTCTACAAATCAGAGCAAGTAGAAAGCAACTGGCACTTCTGCACTGGTTACAAAGAGATTCGGTTAATGCTAAGAACTGTATAAAGTTACATAATAAAAAGCTTATTTTCTTCATCTCCTTAACTTCTAGATGGAGCCATGGGAAGACTGAAATCATGTTGCCAGGGTGAGAGCAAATATATTAGCACCATGAAAGCTAAGTCTGCTGCACTGCTGGTGCCACCTGGGCCCACTCATTTCATCATTTACCAATCTCTTGCCAAGTACTGAAAGATAACAATAAAATATTTCTAATTTAGAGAAATTTGAGCCAAAACAAACAAGTAATTGTATCTCTAAAACCTGGCACTTTCAAAGGCAGAGGGGGTAAAAAAAAATGCTACTATCAGTATAACTATTTTACTTGGGGGGAAAGTACATAGAATTGTAATTTTAGACCCTGGTGCTATGCATGTTTGTGTTTATTAAAAATTTCAATTCACATGCTTCTACATACTAGGTTACAATAGCTGTTGATACATGCTCTTAAGCCTTTAGGGATAGGCTGGGCCAAATATCTAAATGGAAGAGTTCAAGGAAGAGGCCACATGCTTACAAATCAAGGGTAGCAAGGTGTATGTATGTACAATGCGTGTTTGTGTGTGTACACACACACAATTTGAACCTCAGCTGGTTGTGTATGAGGTTAAAATTTTCATTGCTACACTCATCCTTTAATTTCAATAATTTACTTTCAATAATTTAGTTTTTTCCCCTCAAGATTTTGATTGAGAGAAAACCTCACACTATTGTCAAATAATGCAAGAGGAACGCCAGATAACCTGATGTCATATGTTGCTATAATAATCTAAAATGCCAACAAACAATAATGACAGAAAAGCGACTCTGCCCTCCAAAAATATTCGCTAAAATTACCAGGATCTGCAACTCTTGACAAGGGGGAGAGGGGGGAGAGAATGAAGCAGGAAGAACAGGCTAAGCCACTCATAGAGGACTTAGGAGAGAGGCAGATTGCCAAGTGGCCCCACCCTCCCTCAGAAAGGGACGACAAAATAATAATAACAACAATAAAAATTAAAAAGCTTTAATTTGTTAACTAGCTGAACCCTAACTTGTGGAAGGGCAAGCCTATCCCGGAAGTCAGGTCTGTTAAACTGCAAGGAGTCCGACCCTATATTGAAAGACATGGGAAGGAGAAAGGTTATCGGGCTAAGAAAAGGCGAGTCCAAATTCTACTTCGCGGGTCCCTTGAGAAGACCTTGGAGATAAAGCGCAGTCCCCTGCTATCCTACTTAGATAGCAGTAGATGGAAGTCCGCATTGACTTCCAAGGATTTTAATTCACAGGTGCGTGTTCCGGATTACAAACCCAGGAGTTTGGGACTACAAAAGTAAGGACAAAATATATATATGCAGACCTGGCGAAATAGGAAGGGAAAACGAGACTTCGCGATCTATTTGTTCGTAGCACTTCAGGTCCTCACCTGGACGAATCCTTCAGCAAAGCAGATCCTCTTCCTTGCGCGGCTTCTTTCCTCGCCTCCTCCTCCTCCTCCTCGCTCTCTCGGAACGTCCACTCTCCTCCACTACGCAAGGTCACAGGCTCCGCTGTACTAGGCGAGATACTTGGCGTTTCTTTCCTGCTTCTTTTCCGCCGAGAGGGAGTCCCCCCGCCAGTTGCAAGTTGGTTGCGCTCCTCCTTCAAGGCGGAGTAACGACTCGGCACCGGAGCGATCGGCTTTTCCTTCTCTGCCCCGCAACCTGCAGCCTCGGCTCGCCACAACCGGTCCGGGCAAGAAAAGTTCTTCTCTTCGTCTGCTCGGTGAGCCCCGCCTTCCGTCCCGGACTAAGCTCCGCCCCGAATGCTGCTCTCCGCCAGCAGGTATGGGCAGAGCTACAATGGAACAGGGAAGCCAGAAGGACAGCCCGGCGGACCAACCACCGTTTGCTTCCACTGTCCGGCCGGCCAGGACCTGGGCGAAGTTTGGAGAGGCGGGGGATCGGGGTCATAAATGGAATTTATGTTAAAGGCGCTCGGTTTAATCCCATCCTTTACCTGCCTGTTAACCGTTGTAAAAGAGAGCATGGCATGGTTTTCAGGACCCGCTTCCTTTCAAGGGCCAATTACACAGTTCTAATAGTACCATTTAAAACACAAGTTAAGACAACTCCACCAGCGCGGTGGTGTATTCATCATTAAGCAGACTAAGCATGTGTTTAGGGCACCAGGCCCAAGGGGCCACCACAAAGTTGAGAAAGAAAAAAAAAAACCAATTAAGATTTGCACAGTATGTACAAAGAGGGAGGGCACCAAGATTTGTCAGCGCTTAGGACACCAGTGAGCCTTAATCCGCCACTGCACAAGCTCATGTATAGGTAGGATTCCTGGCACAATTCAGTCTAATCCCAAAAGGGTGCCTTTGAAATTGTTTGAGAATCCAGCAACACAAGGCAATAATAACCTCCCAGACATTTAACATTTAATAATATTGCCCTTTCTCTTTTCACTCAGCATTTACAGTACAAAAAGTACTGCCTGTATAACCTTGTAAGTCCCATGCAGGGGTTTGCGTTGCTTGGCAAAAAAATATAACATGGGAGATCAAGAGTGACATTTAACACAAAAATGCAGACTCTAATGTTGGTGGCATCTCTGCTTTGCCACCAAAGTCTGAGGTTTCAAAATGATTTCCACGATTCTAAATTTTAGCTGTCTGATCCTTAATGACAAAATGATTGGCTGGTTCACATATTGCTTACTGAATCATGATTTATTAATTGATCCAATCTCCTAGTTTGTATGATCCAGTGAAGTATTCATTATGAAGGCTGGATTAATGTAATATGCTAGGCTCGAATATGGCTAGTTACGGCTCAGTATGCCATAAAACCAGTTCCCAAATGTGGATTTTCTGTGAAGTGCCATTTTGGGCAGCATAAATGAACCTGACAGGAAAGAATTAATTCCATCTTATATTGTGTTAATTGGGATTTAAAAGACTCATAGAATTGCAGACAGTGACTGATACAAAACATATAGAACCGAATACAATACAATACAATACAATACAATACCAAGGAGCCGAGGTGGTGCAGTGGTTAAATGCAGCACTGCAGGCTACTTCAGCTGACTGCAGTTCTGCAGTTCGGCTGTTCAAATCTCACTGGCTCAGGGTTGACTCAGCCTTCCATCCTTTCGAGGTGGGTAAAATGAGGACCCGGATTGTTGGGGGCAATATGCTGACTCTGTAAACCGCTTAGAGAGGGCTGAAAGCCCTATGAAGCGGTATATAAGTCTAACTGCTATTGCTAATACAATACAATACAATACAATACAATACAATACAATACAATAGCAGAGTTGGAAGGGACCTTGGAAGTCTTCTAGCCCAACCCCCTGCCTAGGCAGGAAACCCTATGCTGTTTCAGACAAATGGCTATCCAACATCTTAAAGACTTCCAATGTTAGGGCATTCACAACTTCTGGAGTCAAGCTGGTCCACAGTGGCCCTGACTCAGAAAGTTTGAACGCAGGAAAAAATGCAATTCTTCCGCTACTAAACTAAAGCTGAGAACCAAGACTTCCAAGGTCAGAAAAAAAATGATTAAGTTCATTTGTGCTCCAAGCATCTTTGTGAATTATTTTCTCAAGGCAGAAACAGACAGTAATCTCTCTGGCCAAAGAGCAACAAGGCATCAATTCTGTTTACTTCATCAACCTAAAACAAGAAAAGAACCAACTAATTTTCTGCTGCAGCAAACAAACTCATAACCTGCAGCTTTTTGGAAGAGCTAAGGATGGAGCCCTAGTTGGCCTTAGAAAAGCTCTGTTGTCCACTTCCTTAACAGATGCCACCCCACTCTGAAGTCCCTTTGATTTGTATTCACCTGGATGTTAGTGTAAAGATTTTAGAAATCTTGCCCATCCAAAATAATATGCCTCTTAATTGTGTGAGCCAGAATTTTGAACAAATGTACTAATCCCAACTTCCAATTCATGGGGTTCATAGTAGAATCAATGCTCCTGAGTTGAGTGGTTCATCAAATGAGTTATCCAATCAGTTAAGCTGGCATTTGTCACAATGTGGTCCTTGACCATCTGCCCGCAGTACAGAGTCCTATGCCACAATTATCATTTCCTGTAGTTTTGCAAGGACCATGAGCAATTTCCTTCTGGATGCCAGGGCTTCCACAATGTGTTCTTGAGTCTTAAGCAAAACAAAATTCTCTTCTGCTTATTGTTTATTAGAACCCCTAGTTACAAAATCTGTTCTAAGGAAGGTAAGAAATTTTCTCAAGCTCCAGAATCCCTTCCTCATTTGTACAAGGGATGAACAGTCTGACTAATGTACAATAATGAACAAATTGTCAAGGTATCCATAAATATGGACTCCCCTGGGTCTTTAGGTGCCGAAATACTGCCATTAATTTTGTGAACTATATGGATACCAATGTAGGATGAAATGGAAGGGGCCTGGATTTAAACTGTTACTCTCTATAAGGAAACATGAAGCTGCAGTGCTTTAATCTGATGAAAAGACAAAGGTGTACCTTGGATAGTTCTATTGATGTAAGAAAATTGTTCAAAATGGTAGCTTTATTTGTAGTCCAATGTAATTGTCCAGTGCCTTTAGGTTCAAAATGGTTCTTCAAGTCCCTCTCCTTTTTGGAACTATGAACAAATTGAAAAATAGGCAATCTAGCCTCTTGAAAACTATAATTTGCTCTACAGTATTGTTTATTCTTAAAGATGGAGTTTTCCTTCTAACATTTTGTAAAGCTTCTCTGCCTTCTTCAAATGGGCTACAAAAGAAACTGACTCATGAGAATATGGTCCTCCATATTCCCTGTCCTTGTTCAATTTTTGGTTTGTTTTCTTCCAAAAGCAGGATCTGAAATATTCTGAAGTTGATTGTGTAGGATTTTTTGGTCTTCTCCATAACCTTGCTTGCTATTGGACAATGCTCCTTCATCTGGATCTAGCCCCAAAGCTAGACAAGTTGTCATGCCATGTTGTGATAAAATGCTATCCATAGTTATATCTGAAGTCAACCAAACTCTCTGGAATTTGATGAATTGAACCAAAATCCCTATTTTTTTCTCCCACAGGCTCATGCTCACAGAATCCAGGGGTGAAATGCTACTGGTTCGGGCTGGTTCGCCTGAACTGGTAGTAAAAAATGAACACAAAGCGAACTGGTAGCGAAGTGAACCAGTAGCAGACTTCAGAACATTTCACCCCTGACATAATCACACCATTCTTATTACTCTACAAATATTTCACTACCAGTAGTGTAAATATAATCATTCTGTCTGAAATTATTTATGTAATTATACTATTAAAATGAATTTATTCTGATGAGATTAAAGCCTCATAATATATAAGATTTTTTTCTCTTTGTACTGAACCATTTTTACATAAGAACTGTAATGTGAATATTAAAATTCCCAAATAAAAATAGAATCTCTTAACTCTCCTCCTCTTTAGTGCAACTTCTGCCTACTCCTTTTATGGCACAAATATTTGCATACTTTCAATTTTGTTTAATATAGTTTATCAGCCTTTTAAAAGCCTAACCAAAAAATGCAAGAGAATGGATCAGACACTACTAGGAAAACAGTGTTATTTCTTTGGAAACTCCCTAGTGGAAAAATCTACTGTATATTAAATGTCAAGTATAACACAATATTTTGAAGCATTTTGAATGTAGGTGTAGCATCTATTTCTTTCCTGAAAGACGTTTATTGAGCTTTAGCAATTGATTGCAGAGAAAAGGGTAAATAAAATTTTGCACCTACCTTCATTTTATTTGGGAAAAGTAAAAGAATATAATAAGAAATTAGCATCCCATTCATGAACAGATGGAAAATGCTCACTTTCTTAAGTTTATATTAAACAAAGCAACTATAGATCAATGACTAGTGTCAAATAACTAAGATAAAGAATCCTGCTGGAAACCACATGGAATTGTAATTAGAGCTGATATGACCAGAGACAGATAGCAAAGGTTACGTAACTCTACAAATATCTAGAAGGAAACAACCAGTTATACCATATGATCAGCTGACATATTTATTTTTGGTTGAGTCAAATGTATTAATTGATCCATAATTTATTAAAGTCATTAACAAAACAGAAGAAATAAATTAGTGGAACTAATGAAATCATTATCTGTTCAATTACTATACTGATATTATATGTGTCACAGTCTATTTTGGGAATCATTGTCACTTTTAAAATAAGATAATGGTAGTGTAGGGAATCAGTGACTGGTAAACTTTAAAGCTACAGCTGCAATATGTGTCCATAGAAAGTCATAACAACAAAACAAATGACAACATGGATCTGGTGATGCCACAAACCCTAGTCTTGTCTACTTGCATGTTAACATCTAGCCAAAGTTCATGTTAGGGTTTGCATCATGACATATGTTTTGTCACTTGGCTCCCCTTGCTACCCTCCCTCCCAGATTCTTACTCTTGTTTATGCTATTTATTTTACTTCAATAATGCTCTTCCTACTAAAGAAATTCAAAATGTTATATAAAAATAACAAGCAATAAAAACCATTTATCATAAAGCAAGACAATGAACCAAGAACACAAACTATTAAAACATTAGCATCTTAATTTTAATGTTTGGAAAAATGGCCTTTCATTACATTCACAGTATTGTTGACTTGTTTAGCCCTTTAATTTTACAAATTGAGTTTTATATTCCTCCCTCAAATGTTATTTAAAATACAGAGGAAATAAAAAGTTAATTGAATGCATGTTTTCCCATACAAGTCAAATACATGTTTTGGGGAACAGTGATTGTGGTAAAATGAGAGATTAGCCAAACAAATGACTATTATTTCATTTTGATATTCATTACTCAACAGACATAAATATTTCACCATAAAAATAGTATCATTTTTATATCGAATAGTATCACATTTTTGTTAAATAAAATCTTGTTCTTAAAATATTAAAACCACCTCTTCAGTTTCAATAGGTTTTGCCCATCCTTCCCAGAAATCTTTGATCGTGAAGAGCAGGAGTTAATATTATGCCTTTGGGCACCTCTTCTTGTAGACACCTCCTTTGGCACTTCTCAGGATCATTGCCCCATCTGACTTTAATTTCCTTTTGTAGAAACATTTTATTAATAAAAGAAACAGGAAACTGGTATACAAAAAAGCAAACAGAAGCATCTACAAATTTGTGTTTGCTTTTACGAGGATAATTTTAAGCTCCATGAGCATATTTAGAAATCATTTAGCACAAATGATTGGCAACAGTTGTTCAGTGTTTTGTTTGGGTATGTGCCAGCTGTGAGATAAAAGTTAAGCAAGCAAGGTACACAGCATCAGAGATACTAGAGGGCGTGGTGGCAGCAGCGTCCTCAGTTGCCTTTCTGAAACATGCATGTTTGTGAACTTTGACTATACTTTGTGTATAGGCAACTCCCATTTGTAATATAGGTAATCAGTTTATGAGGGCAAGCCAATGACATCCTCTTGACATTTCAAAAATACTTACCAACACAAATAGGTTGCCTTTATCTGATATAAAATAAATGGAAGAATCAGTAGGAGATGCTGATGATGGATTTCTTGCATTATAAACTAGAAAAAACTGAAAGTTTATAAATTTATGAATTTCTGGTCCAATGCCCTGTCACCTGAATGCTGAGTTGAAATTTATAATTTTGTAATTGCGAGCACATACCTTCAAAGGAAATTAAGATTTAGGTAATATCTGACAACCTATTCCCTGTTAGGTCACCGTTTCAGAGATATTTAATTAAATAGAGGAACAGAATGACCACAGGTGGGCAAAAAAATCAGTGGGAATAGGAGCAACTTCTGAATTCCTGCTGGCTTCCTCATTGAGTTTCTTTTTAAGAAAGAAAATCTTCCTCTCTCCTCCCTCCTTTCAGCCTTCCTTCCCTCTCTTCTTCTTCCCTTTCCTGCTTCCTTCCCTCTCTCCCTCTCTTTTCCATCCTTTCATTATCTTCCTCCCTTCCTCCTTCTTTCCTTCCCTTCTTCCTTCCTTCCTTCCCTGCCTCTTTCCCTTCCCCTCCCTTCTTCCTCCCTTTCATTATCTTCCTTTCTTCTTTCCTTCTTTCCTCCCTCCCTCAAATTACTGCAGGCTTCTCCATTTACTTTGCTTGTGGAAAGCTTACAATGAGAAAGTCAGTGGGGAAGGCAGCAGGAAGATGCCGGTTTAAGGCCAGCAGGCAGGTAATAGCTGCTGCTGGGTGGGGGAGGCAACAAGCAGATATTGTGGAAGTGTGGATCAGGAATTGTCCATGGAGCAGTGGTGGGATTCAGCCAGTTCGCACCACTCCAGGAGAACCAGTTGTTAAGTTTCTCAGCAGTTTGGTGAACTGGTTGTTTGAGGACAGCATTAGGGCAGACAACTGGTTGTTAAATTATTTGAATTCCACCACTGCCATAGAGGTGTATGAGAGAAGCTGTGTGGTTTGAGAAGAGAGTGTGGGTCTGCACCAGAGATGCTGCACAGGAAGATATAGGTTGTGAAGAATGCCTGTGTGTGAGAGAGAGTTGCTGCATGAGTTGGGTGGATGCAGGGAGTGCATGCAGTTGGGTGGATGCAGTTGGGTGCATGCAGGGAGTGGCAGAAGTCAAGAAGAGTGCGTGGGGGTATGAGAGGTGCTGGTCTAGTAGGACTCATGGAGGTAGTTTGGGTTAGGAAGATGTAATTGCAGCTACAGCTCAGCAGAACAGCAGGAGCCATTAGCACTGAAGCAGCCACAACTTCCCCAAATGTCATTTCCTCAAGAGTTATGGGTCTTGGATTTTGGATACATGCTGTAAGTTAGCCCATTTGAAGTACTTGGTTCAAAAATTGTACTGTGATGCACTGTTTTATCCAGTTAAAGATCACGACCACAAGAGTTTTACTAAACAAATAAAGAAATAAATATATTCTTAACTCATTACTTTTTGTTCTTTAAATGACAATGTCTTATTTTCTTGGAAGTAATATACAAAGTTGTTTTAGCAATAGGGCTTGAAGAGCCATTTCAATGAAAAATGTCAACATGTCAAAATAATTAAATCATACCATCTTATAAGAACTAGATTCTTTAATTATAAGCCATAACTGCTGTATTTTTAAAGAAGAAATCCCTGTTGCACATTGATTTTGATGATAAACTAAAATAAAATATAACAAGGAGCTTCTGTTGAGAACGAGTTAAACATGCTTCATAAAAATAATTAAAAGCCTGTGTTTTTCTGACAGTAAGGCCACATCATCAAACTCACTTTTCTTGGCAGTAATCAACATGGGGGCTTGAAAAAACAACCTCTGTTTGGAGACCTGCCAAGAATGAAATATGTCTGCTTAATGTTTTCTAAACTCCAGTCATTTGCTAAAGCCTTTGCAGAAACTAAGAAGCTGGGCACTGAATCAAAAGCTTTTCAATTGGCCCTAATTTTCAGGTACTCTAGAATCCAAATTTTACAGATTATATAAAGGCAGAACCACTAGAAGGGGGGCAAAATGAACAGGAAAATATTAGATTATCCCATTAGAGCAAAGGACTGAATTATTTCCAAGACATGGGCACTACGGTAGATAAGTAGGCCCCCTGCCAGAAAACTCTTTATCTCTCAATTTTTCAGAAAGCCGGTGTAGAATGAGCCTTCAGATCACAAAGACTGCATGTTGAGAAAATTCCATTATCATTCGCATTGCAAAAGCAAGCACCAGTGGTTGACAGCAGAGCTAAGTATTTGATTTAAAACATAGTGATATCTGAGACTGCAGTTCCAAATGTATTTATGTGGTAAACCCAATAATAAATTAAATAAATGTAGTATGTACTACCCTTCAATGCTGCAGGCAGATTTGCCATCTGGGGTATGCAATTGTGGAGCTGATCCTGTTAGTTTCTATATATGCCAACTTTGTCACAAGGAACTGAATGGTATTATTAAGTACAAACTACAATGCCTAATACTGTGAAAAGTTGTCCCATACAGAATATAAATCTGTAAGACCAGGCAATAAACAATTTTATCTATTAGGTCTTCACATAGCATGCCATAATATATCTGGGAGGCCATAAGAAGATTAAAGGCAGTAAAGAATGGAAGCTTGACCTACTGATCTCCAGCACAGATAACACTGGAGGGAACTTCTATTGCAGTAAAAGGCATTGTGCTATTGAGCATGATACAAAGAGAGGAACTCTTACTTTCCCTGGAAACAATCCTAAAATAAGTCCATCAGTCAGTCAGAAAACAACTTCTCTGAGGCATATTATTAGCCTCACACCAAACAAGTTTGGACCTGGCCATTAGTAGTTGGAGAAAATACTAGACAAGACATACAAAAAGCAGCACTTAACTCCTCGAGGGAAGAGCATAATGTGATTTAGGAAATAAAAGGATAGCATGAAGGCAAGGTAATTTTCTATTGACTATACTTAGAATTTCTCTAGTTGTTGTAATCTGAAAAGAGCAGAAGGTAGTAACTTTTTAAAGATATTTCTAATGGTTTAGTACTCTGCATATTTCATTTGATTGGTTAAGCAAGTTTTTCTGGAAACTTTCCACATGATGCAAATGCAATAAGGCATTTCCTTGTTATATGAGAATTATCAAATGCATATATTATCTTTCAGGATGCATTTCATTAATTGAAATAAAATCTTAATTGCAAAAATTGTATATGATGTGTCATTCAACAACTTTAATTGCTTCTTTATTTTTATTTGTTTTTTATAACAATCAAGTATAAGCAGTACTGTAAAGACAGTATAATTTTTGAAGCACTTATATTCTAAAATGCAGTAAAAGCAAATCCAAATATGCTGTTAGAATATACAATTGAGATTCAGCAAGACAATTGTGTATAATTTCTCAGTTCATAGAATCACAGGGATGGAAGGGACCTTAGAGATCTTCTACTTCAACCCATGATCAAAGCAGGAGACTTATACCATCCCAATCAAAGTTTGCACCAGGCTACACTTTTAACATTTTATCAGAGTATCATAGTAAACTTTAAGATCATCTATGTCATACAGCAATGACATTTTTCTGTTAAAACTGATTATGCAATTATGGCCATCCCTTGAGAGTAACATTGCTGGAAGATATCTTCATGAAAGCATATTCAGCCAGATATCATTCAATATTTGGGGGGGAAATCATACTTTATTGGGGTCATTGCCAGCAGAAATCAAAAGCTAACAAGAGCTCTCAGACGGTCTGCAAAACAAGTAAGGAACTGCCAGTGAAAAAAAGCACAGTTAACTCCCTTGAATTGCCAAGAAACCTGATTATGAGATTATCTGTGTGTGTATTTTGATCATCAATCTGGCTATTTTCCATCACTATATAACTACAAGAATTAGAAAAAAAATATGCCTTGTACTCCA
The DNA here is from genome assembly GCF_009769535.1 of Thamnophis elegans. Lineage (NCBI taxonomy): Eukaryota > Metazoa > Chordata > Lepidosauria > Squamata > Natricidae > Thamnophis > Thamnophis elegans. Next base: position 75,956,975 of record NC_045541.1, on the reverse strand, counting down.
ATAACAGGGAGGCCACAAACCCTAATTCCCTAGCAGTTTTTTTCCCATTTATCTTATGAGTTAGATAGGCACATTTGAAGATTTTTCTAAGAATACAATGTGTTTGTCTACCTGACATCCTGAGCCACATCACTTTTCAACTTATCTTGTGTAAATCGAAACCATGCTGTCAGTTATGGGTTAAACTTAAACCCATAGAGAAAATCCTGAAAATTGGTCTAATTCAATGAACCAAGATTCAGTTAATCAGGAAAAAGTGTGTCACGTGAAGACAGTGTGATAGCCAATTAAGATTGCTACAGATTTCTGCCTGCTTGAATAAAAGATAAATTTAAGTTTGGTAGTTTTTAAATTTATGATAAGGATGAACATTCCACTGTGTGGTAAGCGCTTACCTAAGATGAAAGTTATACAAAAACAGACCTGTTGTCAGGAATCAGCATGTTGGAAGCATTTTGAAAAAGGCCTATTACGGTAATTTCCACTAGTCCTTTCCTTCCCTTGTTATTGTGTTAAGTAGCAGCAGTATTATTTTTTATTTACTAGCACAAATTCCAGTTGGGCCTGCCTGTTATCTATTTCTCCTACAATGTCTCATAATTCCTTTGGTGAACAGTTTTGCACAGCAACAATCCTTCAGGACTATGGATACATCATCAGCTGTTATAATCTGTGCAGTAATAACACATGCTCTCTTCCCAAGTGCCTTTTTTTGCTAGACATGTTTTAACAATGTAATGGGATGGTGATAAGGGCAATTATACCAACTTGTTTTTTTCTGCCACTTTCAAGAGCTCTTGTATTTTTTCCATTCCCAGGTGAAGAAGAGGGATATTGTCACTCTGACATTTCTGGTACCTGTGGAAGTTTCTACCCTGATCAAGGAAATTTTCTTTGGTTTAGAAAATTGAGATAATGAAATATATGTAACCTTTCCCTATGATATACCATATTGGCACCTAGCATGAATGAAAAAGATGGAATGAGAACAAGCTAAGAGGAATGCATGCATCCATTTGTGCATTTGTAAACTTGCACTGGAATAGGAATTAACTAACTGTGCTCAAACAGTATCTACTCTTGTACTAATAACCCTATGCATAGGATTTCAGGAGAAAGAAAGATGGAGAAAGGTGGGAGACTTACTGTCTTCACCTCCAGTCTATAGGGCTATAACTGTCACCAAATGGCTTGTTGTATGATGAATTGCTTACTGGGATTTTTAAGAATGTGTTCCCCTCTTACTTAGAAACTGCTTTGAAAAGTTTTGCATCCTAAAATAAGTACTACTTGTTACTATTATTTTTACTGTTAATAACAATAATTCAGTTAATCAGTCTCTTACACACTAATACAATGCACACACTATTATAGCACTATTCTACATTTGTAAACACTCAGTTGAAAAGTTCAAACAGGTTGTGTCCTGGTTTAAATTAAATTCTGCTGACCTGTGAGAGTAAGTCTGCCTGAACAGTCCTGTGAATGGTTACCTGATTTGATGTCTACAGCTTCAAAGCCTTGTGACCTTTTAGACTGCATGTGACCCCCCACCCCCACCCAAGCTGCTTTTATCCCGTGACCTTCACAACCTGATGAACTATACCAGTTAGCCATCCTTTTTCACCTCCCTTGTCTAATAACTGAGTAAACAAACAAATCTCTTGGAAAAGGACTTCATATCTCCTGCTACATTTAAACTAGTTGAGTGTGACTGAAAGCACCATAGTTATTTTCAGTTGGAAATATTTGCTCAGCACCTGCAATCAAACAATCTTATCTATACATAGATTCTTTGGTGCATTTTCATGTACCCAATGGACTGAGGAAAAAAAAGATATAGGACAAATATCTCTTTCGTATAGCACTATTATTGGAACATGTTAATAATATGATATACTAATTGCTGAAAGTATATTTTTGCAAAGATATAAATTAAATTAAATAATGAAACATACAACAACAGTTTTGAATATCTACTTGCTATCGTGTTGAATATCTACACTTTTAAAAGCTGTGAGACAGTAGCCAGATCCTCTTTGGATGCAGTAATACATTTCATTACAAGTTGAAAAATGGATCGGCAAATAGGTGTGTTCTGGACAGGTCTGTGTCATCAGTGGGTAAATCATAAAAAGTTATGTCAGGTATTATTGTTAACATTTTTCTACTAATGGAGTCCCATTGGTATTGTATACGTAATGCTAAAATAAGGAATACTGGCTTTTTGTTTCACAATTACTGTTCTGCGTACTAGGCATTTCACTGTACAATAAGTGCATAGTTAAAATATAGGCATTAAAATAATTAAGTCTCCCACTTTTTATCTTTATCCCAATCACATATTCTTTGGTTGCAATTGTGTAAAGCACCATTCAAATGATATACAGTGCACTATATAAAACTATGTTCTAGACCTACACTTTAATTATTGTACTCCACTGGGTCTCAATATACCTCAACTGTGACACTCAGGATTAAGATTCAGAGATCTGGTTCAATAGTTCTCTTAAGGGGCTGTAAGGACAAGGTTTCCTGTAACATTTCTACATCTGTTTTGTGGAGTGATTTAATGAGTACCTAAAGAAACATACAATAAAAGTAAGAAACAGAATATCACATTACTGCTTTTTTTTTTTACTTCTGCCTATGTATTAGAATAAAAAAGGAATACAGTAAATTGAGCATTTCGAAGCCCAGTTCATAGGAGTTACCATCTGAGGACAACACATTAACTGGATTCACATATTGTGCTAGCCACTAATTTGCTTGATCATATTTTACTAAATAAAAGCAATTGTTTGGTTTACATCACAAATTAAGTAAAATCAAAGAGATCGTGTGTGTGTGTGTGTGTGTGCATGCACATGCCCACATCCATAATTCTATGCGCCCTCCCCCTGCGAATGCACGCACGACAACCCCGTGCTTTCCCCGCTTTTGCCATGCGATAGCATGGTGGACCTGTTTTTCGCCCTCTCCAGGCTCCAGAGCCTTTCTAGGAGTTTTGGGAGGGTAAAAATGGCCTCCCCCCACCGGAGGTCATCCAGAGGCCGAAAACAGCTTGTTTCCCAACTTCTGGTGGGTCCAGAAAGCCCGAAAATCAGCTGGCTGGTGCCCACATGTGCGCTGGAATTGAGCTCGCGTGATTACCGATATGGTTCCGCATTCCACGTGTGGCATGTGTGCCATAGGCTCGCCATCACGGGTCTAGGCCTTGAAAATTTTTAATTTACCAATATTTAATATGTAGGGCTGCACTTTAGGTTAATGGTTTGCTTCATGCATTATGCTAAGCCAAAACCCACAGTTTAAAATTGCAAGAGTTATGTTCTTACAGCATGCTACATTAGAGTCAAACAAAAACCACGGAGACTTAGCAGAATGTGTGAATCAGATTTATAAGTAATGAATGTAAAGCTCACAATGTTCAATGAAGCTTGCTTCCACTTAGATGAATTAACCATTACAATCTATATAGTAGTCTAAAATCAATTGGTGAAGGAAAATAAAGCTGAAGCAACTCAGCTGATTAACACTTATGGTTCATCTGTAGCCCACCGGTGTTTGTTCTTCACAAATACTAACATCAAGCCTCTTTCGCTCTGTGATATAGCAGTGTTTATTATACTACTCAGTATGGGAATAAAAACAACTTTTAGGGCCTCTGCTTGCAAGGAAGTTGATGACTTGGCCATCTGGCTTTCTCAAGCAGTTAGCAATACAGTCATACTACTTTTAACTAATATTTTTTAAGAGAAGCTTCTCCCTTCCCATGGATATTCGGAATAGTAACCCACTAATCTTAATAACTAGATTCAAAAGCAAACACATTGGCTGTTGACAATTATTCTTCCATGTCTAGTGCCAGTATTTGAAGAAAGTTAAGGGTTTTGTAAAATAACTAGTTATCTTTTTCAAAAATGAAGATAAGATTTTATAAGTCTGTTTTGTTCCTCCACCAAACACTTTTTCTGATAGCCAAACAGTTGGCTGCTGTCAAGTTCCAAAATCCTCAAGGCATCTAGTAGGCAACAGGGATGACTAAACAAACAACTGTGATCCACATCTTGACTTTACTCAGAGCTTACTAGATTATGTTTCGGAAACCATTTTTCTGATGTTCAATGGCCTAACTAATCTTATTTCCAGAATTGTGATAAACTGCTGAGGGATAAACCACCCAGCTGACACGGCCATCAAGGTCATGCCACCTACAATGCTACATTTGTAAAGTGCCACTTTCAGGCAGTGTGAAATCTTAAAAGAGTAGATGTTTTTCCTATCATCACATAAACCTGGAGTAGCAGTAGAAACTGGGGAACACAGCAGGCATCTTTACGGGAAGCCCTTCACATTTGACTGACTCAGTTAAATCTGTTAAGATTTATGTCTAAAGTGCTTTGAATGGACTAAACATATGCAAAGTATTATTTATTTATTTGTTTCTTTGTTTAATTTATATGCTGCCCATCCTACTGTCTTAAGTGACTCTGGGAAGCTGTGACCCAAAGCTTCATTTAGCCAAAGTATTTAGCTATAAAATGAACTTAAAAGAGGATCAATTAATTGGCTAATTCCAAGTAGTTTTTCATGAAATGTAGATTAAAGTACAGATAGTCCTCAACTTATAACCATAATCAAACCCAACATTTCTGTTGCTAAGCAAGACAGTTATTAAGTGAATTTTGCTCCATTTCTTGCCATAGTTGTTAAGGGAATCATTACAATTAAGTTAGTAACACAGTTGTTAAGTGAATCTGGTTTCCCCATTGACTTTGGTCATCAAAAATTCATAAAAGGTGATCACATGACCCAACACTTCAATCATCATAAATACCCGCTAGCTACCAAGTGTCTGAATTTTTATCATGTAACCATATCGATGCTGCCATGGTTCCAAGTGTGAAAAATGGTCATAAGTCACTTTTTCAGTGCTGTTATAACTTGGAACGGTCACTAAACAAACTGTTGTAGTTGAGAACTACATATCCTGTATAGGTCCTGTTGGTCCTATACATTACATCATCAAAGCTATTCCCTTCCTCAGGTGAGTATAAAATATCACAGAATTCTTAAGAAATAATAATTCTTCTATAAGCAGATAAGAATATTTACACAAGAAGACAAATCAGATCCAAGATACTAAAGGAACAATCTATAAAGAGAAACAAAGTGGGTTATAAAGTTTGGAGTGATATTTTGAGTCACTTCGCAAAAATTATCAATTAAAATCACATTTTTTATAAGTAGCATTTCCTCTAGACATATTGCCTTCTATCTTAAAAAAATATGCAAGTATAATAATATGGAACAGAGATACTGGAAGTTCTTCTATAAAAGAACCACAAAAGACCACTTCATTTCAGATTTAACAAATAAATATTATTTAGTGCAAGGTCAATTTATTTCCATACAATTAATATGATAGTTATCTCATTCAATAGATTTTGTTTTGAGGACCGTTATTTCTTATATAGTTCAATATTATTTTAATGAACAATGTAATGTAAGCCTAAAGAGGTTATAAAATAAGAAAAAAATTGTTATTACAGTATTATACTGTAAAGCAGGCTAGTAATTATTTTAATTTATTTTATTATTTATTTTATTTCTGTTAAATATATGCAACATCTTTCAGCTCCTTCTCTAAAAGAGAAAAACATTCTGGATCGATGGCTTTTTACATTTTTGTTTTATAGTCACATCCTTTGAAAAGAATATTAATAGTCAATGGAAAGAGAAATGAATTGCTGAACACCCAGACATAAGAAGACATATAAATGACATCACAAAAAAGGTTCCAGGCTTTGAACTATCATGTCAACAATGGACAATCCTGAATAGAATTTGCACCTCACATGACATCTGCCGGGACTCTCTGTATAAATGGGGGAAATGATCCTCCCTTCAGTGTGACTGTGGGGTCCCATGTCAAATTGTAGATTACATCAAGACTGGCAGTAAGTTGAGGGTATATATTGGTCCAGTATCTGATTTTTTTAAATGTAAACAATGCTGCGTCTCAATGGTTATTAGATAGCCTAGATATTGGTATTTGAATATAGACTTTTTAACATTTATGTTTTATTTACAATAAAATAGATGAAATGTTAATATATATTGTTAGAAAAAGGTAGATTTGTTACTGAAGTTCAATTGAGAGTAAAAAGACAGATTAGAGAGAAAGAAGTCAGGGGAAGACTGAAGGAGAGGACGAGATTGCTGGTTGCTCTTTCCAGAGAGCTGCCCCTTGTGATTCCGGTGATTTCCTTCTTTGCGTAATTGGGGTATGGTTTTCTGCCCACCTGGACAGCTTCAAGGGCCATGTATGGAAATCAGCTCTCCACAGAATTAGTAAATAGGAATTTGACAAGCTAGCTAGGCCAAAGAAAAGACCCTTTGTTTTTTTAAATGCTTAATTACCATTTAACAGACAGACATATTTTAATCTAAGGAAACTGGTGGAAGCCCACCCTCAGCCACGGAAACCCACTGAATCATTTGGGGTAAGCCATACCGATAGTTTCATCCATACAAAACCTACAGAACTGATTGTCATTAGGAAAAAAAAAGTGAGGAGACACTAAGTATGATACTTTGAACTCCTAGAAAAAAGATGGAATAAAAATTTAATATACAAAGCACACACTTCTTGTGGCAGCCATCTACATAGGTTAATTTTGCACTGAATGAACCATTTCATTTATCTTCTCAATTACATTTTAAATTTTTTCTTTGCAAAAATTTTCCTAACTTCGTAATCTCTACCATATTTTCCAAAAATCATTATTTTCTACGTTAAGAAGCCCTAACAATGTAAAATGTCCTAAATATGGCTGTACCGCAGATTTATATAACGATTATCTCTGACATAACGGTTAAACTGGCACAGAGCTAAGTCCTTTTAGACAGATTCCCTACTCCCAATTTGCTCATCAAGAAGTCTAGCTGATTTGCAACAAAGGAGAGACCGTGATTTTAATTTCTTTTATAAAAAATATGGATTTGATACTCTTAATTGAGAGGATTAATTTCCTGTGAATATGGATGCCATATCTATTGGATGAATCCACAGTTAACTCAAATAGCACTAATTGTTTTTTCTCAGACTGAGGTAGATAGTGGGGTGCCACTGAGTTTAGCTCTGTGGCTGGCATTCTTCATTTCATTAATTGCTTGAATAAAGAAGTGCAAGGAAGGCTTACTAAATTTGCAAATGATACAATATTGAGTAGATAGATAATATTTTTGAACACAAGAAAAAAACACATGGATTGTTTAGAGAAGTGGGCTGAGAATAGCATTTAATTTGAATCAAGATAAACGCAAAATTCTTCATTAAAGAAAAGGGAGTCAAATAGAGGAGATTGGTAACAGCATATGTGAAAAACTCATGGAACTGTAAAGATAACACACTGAATATGAGCAGTGTGAAATGGCTGTTAAAAAGGCAAAGGCATTAGAAGATCAATTTTCAAATCATAGGATTTTATATTCAACTGCAATGTGTATAGGTCAGACTTCAGTTAAAGACATGGCACACTTCTGTACAACCAATTTTAAGAAGGATTCAGAGCACTAGACCAATAATGAAGATAACCAGTAGGCTGGAAATTAGTTCTTAAAAGGAGTGGCAATATTTCTTGAGAAAAGACAAAGAGGATATAGGTGATAGTATTTTTTTAGCACTTGAAATACCGATGCATAGAAAGTCAATACCTGCTCTTTATCATTCCAGTGTTAGGATAGGAAATAATGTCTGTGAGTTACACAAGATATATTTCAATTGAATATTAGGAAAACGCTGTAAATAATAAGTAGTTCAATAGGGTATCTAATTATCAAGGTTGGTGATAAGTTGCCCTTTGCTGGATGGATTCAATCAGAAGCGAGACACTAATCTATCTGGGATGCTTGTGTTTGGATTTCTGCACAGAACAGGGTATTAATATTCAGTAACCTAAATTGCTCCTTCAAATTATATGACTCTGTGATATTTATGGAGCCAGCTCTTTGCTGGTTGTTCAAAATATTTGATGGAAAAAAGGAATATATTAATATAATATATTAATATATTCTATATTTTGGGAGAGTTGTTCTATAAACAGGAGGGAGGTGGGAAAAATTAGCAGAATTTTGAAAAGGGAATTAAAACAAAACAGTATGAGTTCAGACAGAAATCAGACTGTATAGTGTCATAGAAACAAGAACCTTAGAACTCATCAAGACATTTGTAATATAAACAAGAATGGCACAGTTAGAATTTCAATTATTATCTTGGAATAAGATCAGTGTTATTCACAACTTTATGTACAACACGGGTCTATTTTGAACTTACAACATTCAAGACAGAAATCTAAATTGATAAATAAATTAAAATAATAGGAGAATGTAAATATTCTAAAATTGAACCCCAACATTAAATTCACAAATTGTGAAAATAAATCAATAAGGACGTGTTTACAAGACTTCTGGATTGCTACATTCACATCAAATTGTCAGAGCTGTGTGTGTTTATGACAATTAACAACTACCCCCCCAGGAATTTGAGACCTTATATTAAGCAAAATCAACACTATACTCTCCTGAATTCAAGTGACTTCTGCTTACAGATACAGAGATATTCCAAGTAATTTTTTTTAAGGGACAGAGTTTTTTTCAGTATATGGGGGGGGGGGGGGGATCCTTTGAGGTATAGATCACAGGACCTTCAAACAAAACACAACTGGTGCTGGGGAAGACAAATATGTTGCCACCTGAAAAAGTAAAAACTAATTGATCAATAGGGTAAGAAGAAATAAAAAATAATAATAAAGAAATTTCAAGATGGGGGAGGACTGATATGAAGCGTAGTTGTTTGTAATCCACTGAGCAGCATTTTCATCTGAAAAATCATTCCATCATTGATTTAAGGATCTCACTGAAGGAAGACAATTATTTTCCTTCATCCCAGTATGTATAATAAGAAAGCAAAGATGCATTGAATTGGCAGTTGGTCTTACCTGAACTTCTATTTTCTGAGTTGAGACAGGAGGCTCCAGTAGAGGTATTAGCACGCCCAATTGGCAACGAGACTGGGATGAAGCTGAAGCCACGCCTCTGTGTTCCACTCTTGACTTTCAGTTTCATTGAAGCGAGCTTCCCCGAGACCTGAAAACAATTCACACAGGAGAACTCCCTCAACCCCTGCTAGACTAACTAACCTAGGGTGGGAACTGGAGCCTCCTGTCCCAACTCCAAAAATAGCAGTTTAGGAAGACCAACTGCCATTTTCTGGAGCGAGGGACAGCAGGCTCCAGTAGTGGGACCTATCAAAGCTAAGCCCCATGGGCGGGAAACTAACAATCTGCAATGACCTGCTGTAGCACCCTATGCCCGAACGCCGCATCAGTCGATGCAAACACATCCAACCTGTAATCCTGAATAAACGGTGATGGTGAAGCCCACAATGCCGCTCTGCAAATGTTGTCTATCAGGATCTGGGAGGCCCAAGCCACCGAGGTGGCAGCGCTCCTCGTCAAATGTGCCGTAATACCGGCTAGCACAGGCAACTTCTGGGGCTCGTATGCCAGGGCAATAGCCAAGCGATCCACCGGCTAATGGTGGAAGATGTATCCCGCTTACCCAGCGATGAAGGCCAGAAGGATAGGAATAGCGCCCCCGACCTCCAGAAGGAGGCTGTCCACTTCAAATATATACGCAGCGCCCGTTGGACATCCAACCGATGCCATTGCTGTTCCCCCCAAAGACTTGGGCACAAGAAACATGTTCGAATAGAACCCCCGATGCACCTGGTCCATCAGGACCGGTTCCACTGCAGTGATATCAAACAGATGTTTAATAGCCTGACGCATCAACCTGTGTTTCTCTATGCATTGGACCAGGGGAGATGAACGGAAGAAATTTGGGGGAATGGAAAGGAACTCTAAATGAAGCCCATGAGTGACCAGGTATCCGAGGAAATTTCCGCCCAGGCCTCGGAGAAGAGAGCCAGGCGACCACCAATGGGTGTGGTCGGGCCTGACTTATTTGCCCCGGTGGTAAGGGCAAGCACCTCCCCTTCAAAAGGGATGCTTACTCTGTTGTTGGAAACGAGACCTGTCTCTATTGTAACTGCGCTCAGTCTGCCTCTCTGACCTGGGGGAAGAGTACCTGCTCTGCTGAGCTTCCTGTTCCTGATGTTGGTACGAGGGCTTGCAGTAGAATGGAGTAGACTCTTGCTCTGCCTTCTTCGTCAAGGTGGGCAGGAATTTTTTCTTATTCTTATCCTCCCCGAAGTGGGAGCCCCCCCGCCCGTGTAGTCAGCTGACGCCAGCTGCCACTTTAACTTGTTGTCCACTTGCCACCCCCGGAGCCAAAGAAGGCGACGCGAGGTAACAGATGACACCATAGCCCTGGAAACGAACTTCATGGCATTCAACATGGCATCAGCCGAGAACTGTGCCACCGCCACTAGCTTGTTCAAGTCCTGGTGCAGCCACACATCTTCAGGGGGGATGCATTCCTGGATTTTCTCCATCCACAAGATAGCCGTGCAATTGAAGAACGAAGCCGATGCTTCTGCCTTGATGGCCCAGGCCGCAAACTGGAACATGTTCTTCAACATCATCTCCACCTTCCTGTCATCCACTTTAAAGTTGTCATCTACATCCCTGGCCACCAGAGAAGCAGGAGACACCAAAGCAACCACAGGTGGGTCCATAGTGGGCAGCTCTAAGGCCTGAGAAAAATCTGGCTCAATATTATAAAAACGTCTAGCATTACTGCTAGGGTTTGGGAAAGCAGCAGCTTCTTCCATTGCTTCTTCACTACCTCCAGGAAGAGGTGAGGAGCAGGGATCTTCTCCTTAACAGCCTTGAGCTCACAGAAAACCAGGTCCCAAGGTTTATTCGCTGCAGCCTCCTCTGTAGCTTCATCCTTAGCCCCATCCTTCACTCCTTCCTTACTCCCCTCCCCCTCTTCTACGTATGCAGTAGCACACGCCTTGCGCAGAAGAGGTTGGAATAAATCTGGGGGGTGGGGGGGAAGGCCAGTAAAGACTGGAGGCTCCGGCTTGGCATCCTCCTCATCCTCAGATAGGTCAGGATCTCTTTAGGCCTTATCCCCTGCTACCGAGCCTTCACTAAGCAGGGAAGGGGAGACGGGGCAGCTCACAGAAATGGAGGGAGGGCGTGCCTGGGAGGAGCTGGCCCTAGGTGTTCTGCCTTGATCCGATGCTAAGGACCAAGGGGCCTGTTGCTGCAAGCTAGCTGCAACTCCTGAGGAGATGGCCCTTTCAATAAGATTCTGCAACACCCTGGGGAGTTTGTCCATATCCAAAGAATCCCAGCCGGAATTCTCTGGAACTTGAGCTACCCCAGCCGGGAGAGCTAGGATAGGCCTAGGCAAGGCCTGATCCCCCATGGGATCCATGCGGACACAGGAATCTTCTAAGTCCATGTCCTGGTCTTCCAGGGAAAGAGGTGGAGAGGGGGAAACCTCCCCAAGAAACCTCCCTAGAGAATCTGGAGAACCTGGGGGGTATAGCAGTAGCAATAGCAGTTAGACATATATACCGCTTCATAGGGCTTTCAGCCCTCTCTAAGCGGTTTACAGAGTCAGCATATTGCCCCCAACAACAATCCGGGTCCTCATTTTACCCACCTCAGAAGGATGGAAGGCTGAGTCAACCCTGAGCTGGTGAGATTTGAACAGCCGAACTGCAGAACTGCAGTCAGCTGAAGTAGCCTGCAGTGCTGCATTTAACCACTGCGCCACCTCGGCTCAGTATAGACTGAGACTCACCCCCCCAAAGGTGATCTAGACCAGAGGGGGAGAGGTACTGAGCCTACCCTGCAGGGCCCTCAATTTCTCAACCCTGGAAAAGGTTTTAGAGATTGCCTTAGGCCTCCTAAGTTCATCCCTCTGGGTGGCATGAGAGGGACGAGAGGCAGCAGCAGCCTTTTGAGCCCTGGCAGAGGCAGTGGGGTGCTGCCTGGAAGATGGGTCCTCCCCAGGGGAACATGGGGGCGAAGGGGACCTTGCCACCTCCTCCGCCATATTTGCCACGTGGCAGTACTCACCCTCCTTGCAAAGCCTCTCAACTCCCTCTCTTCAGCTGTAATAGGCAAAGGAGAGATAAAGGCAGGAACAAATGCTGCTTTCTCCCCATCTAGGCAGCCCCTGCATCAATGCCGAGCATGGTGTGTCTGGGGGCCGCTGCCTCGGCTTCAGACATTCACATGCCTTCTTGCCACTGCTCAGCCTCCAAAAGCTTCTTCGTGCTCTTGCCAGCGCTCTGGGATCGCCGCGGCGTGAATCCAGCCGCCAAAGTCCTCCACCAGTAAAACAGAGAGATGGGAAGCCGTGGGGCTGGAAATCCTGAGCCTGCAAGCCTCCTGATTGCCCAGGTCCCGGGGACCGACACTACATGTTCAGCGGAGACAAAAATAGCCACCGCAACAGCGACCAAGCTCTCCAACCCCCAGCAGTTTAAAATAATCTCCCTGGTGGCCAGTAATAGGAACCACACAGAAATACTTATTGGCAGAAGAAGGGAGCTTTCTTTTCCAGAGGCTGCAGAGGCAAGGAGGTACCAGTAGAGGAATTAACAGGAGAAAAAATATGTATGTCTCATTTCTTGGCCGGACTGAGATGAAGCTGGAGGTCAAGGGTGGATCACAGAGGCCTGGCTTCAGCTTCATCCTAGTCTCGTGACCAATTGGGCGCATTAATACCACTACTGGAGCCTCCTGTCCCTCGCTCCAGAAAAAGACCATATTCATAAAGAGTTCCTCAAGGCACAGGACAGTGATCTATTAAGAAATGATAGTGTTTGCCTCTCGGTCTTTTTTGGATCAGCAATCAAAGAAGAACACCTAAAAAAATCCCATTTCTTCCTTTCTTTTAACCACATTTGTACAAATATAATCAGCAAAACAAAATAAAGTGGGTTGACTCACACAGAGGCTATAATCCAAAAGACATCCAAGGCGTTCCTGTCATGCAAGGTCTTCTACTAACTTGTCAAGGACAGAAATTACATTTTCTTATCTTTAGCACATCAAGGCTTGCTATTGTTGCTTTTTAAAAATAAAATTCTACATACAGAGACATTGATGAAGCATGGCTAGTAATTAATAATTAGTAATGCAGGTTCTCCCACTTGGGTCCTACACATACAGCAAAAAATCAAAATCTTCAAAAAATATTATAATAAAAAGCATAATTATGCTGCAAAGCATCTGCCACAAAAAAAGCAAATAAGTTTTGGATGGAATTTTTCCATAGCAATTATCAGGAGCACACATATATACATAAGAAAGTTAAAATAACCTTTTAATCTAACAGTGAGAGTAAGTTTTACACAAATTGTCGGAGGTTGTGCTATGTTGTTTCAGTCTACAATTTCCTGACTCCTTATATCCCTGGAGGATAATATTGTATTTAAATGCAGCTCAGAAAAATACGTGCCAGAATTGCTAGTTTTCAAGGGACCATGACATATTGTTTTTCTTTTCTAAAAGTGTTTCAACCCTAACAAAAGTAATTGGTTGGCTCGTGCAAATACATAAAAATTCCCCAAAACTACACAATGGAATTATTATATTTTGCTTAGTTGAAATGTTACAACATGCCATTTTAACATCTAGAGGTGTTAAAGAAGAATTTAATCATCAGGAAACAGGATCTGTGAGTGGGAAGGAGCCAGAAAATAGATGATAGGATATTAAAGTGAAATCATGAAATCTGCACAGAGTCCAATGTGAAATTTTTAAAAAAAAACATTCAAATTCAAATTGATCTAGTGATTTGGGATGTTTTACCACATAAGACATAATGGAACAATAATTGAATAGAGAGATCTTGAATCTTCCCTTCTATATTGCCATACAAATTTATTATATTAAATATTATATTAAATGCTCTCACCATTTCTACCATTTTGCAGGTACCAAACAACAGAATTTGAGAGAAAGGATTATTGACGAGTAGAGTATGTTTACAAAACTTTAATAGAATTGAAGTTGCAAAACATCTGCAAATAATATTACAGTAGTAATAATAAAACTATAAAAAAACCTCATACAGTCAGTATAATTTACCGTATATACTCGAGTATAGGCCGACCCGATATAAGCCGAGGCACCTAATTTTACCACAAAAAACTGGAAAAGTTATTGACTCGAGTATAAGCCTAGGGTGGGAAATGCAGCAGCTACCGGTAAATTTCAAAAATAAAAATAGATACCAATAATGTTTTTGAATATTTATTTCAAAGAAAAACAGTAAACTAGCGGTGTATTCAATGAAATACTTCACTCACCTCATGATGCTGATGTCCCGCTGTGATGATGATGTCCCGTGCAGCCGCGGGAGCGATGTCCCGCCTCCTATGACACACGGCACAGTGATTCCTATCATTGGATCACTGTACCAGAGGAGGTGGGACATCGCTATGTGGCTGCTTGCCATAACAAGGAGGAGGTGGGACATCGTTGCAGAGCGGCAGGAGGGGGAGGAAGGGGAATCGTAAGACAGCCCTGCATTACATTAGAACGTGAGGAGGGGGGATGGTGCGGTGCGCGCTGCGCGGCAAACTGACACAGAGGGAGGGGAAACTCACAGGGGCACTGGGCCATTCACGAGTGTCACCCAGCGGCATGGCCCCGCCCCTTTTTCTCCTCCATTTCGGGCAAATTTTTCACTGACTCGAGTATAAGCCGAGGCGGCTTTTTTCAGCCCAAAAAGTGGGCTGAAAAACTAGGCTTATACTCGAGTATATACAGTATATTTGTGAAAGGGAGGGCAATTTATGAAAAGGAGTGATATCCATGTCTTGGTTCCATCCTATATAGATTACTGCAACACAGATTTTTTTTATGCCTATCCTACAAAAACATCTTGCAGTTGTAACAAGCTTATCAAGCTGCTGGTTAGACTAGTTATCAGCTAACAAGTGCCTGATGTCATGATCACATTAAAGTTGGAATATATGCACTGGTTACCAAGTTTTCCAGTCCCACACAAGGTGCAAATATTTAATTTTATAACTTTATTTCATTGTGATATTATGAGACCACTATCTACCTGAAGTATCCTATTGATGTCACTTTCATTCACAGAATTCGTTTGTGAGGCATGAGGGGAGTTCCTCTTGTTTCACTTCTAAATTATAGAGTGTGAATGGGGAAAAAGGTCTCTGTTTTTCAGAAAGAGGTTAAGCCTTACTTAAGGCTTTTTTTTAAAGTGTTAGTAGTGTTTCAATATTAGGTTTTTCTTCTTTATTTTTTATCATATCACAAAGAAAAAGAGAAATGTTATTTTTTATTAAGGCAAATAGCTACAATTATTTTTTATTAGTTTGATTAATTTTAATTAATTTAAACAATATTGCTCTTATTTGTAGATTAGTATAAAAAATGATACATTACAGGATGAAAAGAATACTTAGTAATAACAAAAAGCTTCTTACACTGCTCAGTTTAAAATAAAAAGGAAGGTAGAAGGAAAAGAAGTAAAAGACACATCAGCAAATGAAGTAAAGGAAAAATTATATAAGATGCTGGGAAAGGACGTTGGTCTTACCTGAACGTCTATTTTCTGAGTGGAGGAGGGAGTGGTCACGTGTGGGTTTTATCTTAGCCTGATTGGTCCAAGACTAAGAGCAAAGCTACAAAATACTGGTGCCTTCCAATCCTGGCCCAGATTCTCGAAGACGAACGGTACAACTGAAACGATAAAAACAACAACACAACAAACCCCGGGAACTCCCGGGCCCCCTCCCCTTGGCCTCAACTAACAGAACTCAGGGCGGGTCGTGACCACTCCCTCCTCCACTCAGAAAATATGGCGCCGAAGCTGCTCCTGCCGCCGCTGCTGCAAACGGAGCTGCTTCTGAAGCAGCAGAGATTGGAGCTGGCACCCCCGCACTCCCGGGGATAGGGCTGAGGCTCCTGGCCCGCGGGGGGGGGGAGGCTAAACGCCCCACAGGGCCCTCCCCAACCGCCCGAGGCAGAGATCTGTCCCTTGGGGCCGCAGCAGTACAATTTAGAGGTTTGAAAGAATTTTAAAGTGCCCAATTAGCCAAATAGAAACCAGATCGCAAAATACTACGAAAACAAAGGAAAAATCCTACCTACACACTTTTCTAACAGTATTTGGACCAGACTGAGAGAATCTGGGAAATGGATTGGAAGGCACCAGTATTTATAGCTTTGCTCTCAGTCTTGGACCAATCAGTCTAAGATAAAACCCACACGTGACCACTCCCTCCTCCCACTCTGGAAAATGCATGGGCAGTTCTCCTAGTGTATTTCTTTTTCCTCAAAAGCATAATAAGGAGATTAATTTGGATTAAAACTGTTCCTCTGGGGAAAGACAATTAGCACTCAGTTCCATGGCATTTTTCTAATATAAATCAATACCTCAAAATAAACAATATAAATTTACAATCTGATACATACAAGGATGCACATTCTAAAAATATTTAGCAGAAAAACTAATTCAAAAATAGCTAATTCTGTGTTTTGTTAAATCAACACATAGAACAGTCTACATAAGTGATGGCTAACCTTTTTGCCACTGTGTGTCAAAAGCAGGGGGAGCGCGGGTGTGTGTGTCATTCATGTGCGTGTCTTGAGGCCTGGGACTCAAGACAACCTACAAGGTTACCTCTGCATGGCCCCATGGGAGTCTGACAACCAATAAGAGCACATTTCTTACATAGGAACAGGAAATTCCAAGGCGGGAAACAAGAGAGGATATAAATCTCCCTTTCTCACCCATGTGCTCTTTTTTTTGGGCAGGAACTCAAACCACATGGTCCTGTCCACCATTAAACCATCTTTCCAAGCAGTCTCCATGTTTCCGGTGTCTTTCTTCCCACTTGGAACTGAACTCAGATGGACATTTCTTCCAACACTTGCATAGCAATGGAAATGTGGGGCTTAATTATGGTCATAGGGTTATCTGTAACGAGTTGTGTCATTTTGATAACATCTATAGCCCTGGTGGCGAACCTACAGCATGCAGAGCTATCATGCGCAGGACATGTGGCCTTGCTGGCTCCTCTACAAAGCTCCTGTGCACACATGCACACTGGCCAGCTGGCCTTCAGGTGCATGGGATCACCAACATCTGGAAGAGCAGTGTTCCAGTGTGCATGAGCACACTGGCATTTGAACTTCTGGGTTTCCATTACGCACATGCGCGATGACCAGCTGTTTGTTGGGCCTATGGCCGCACCGGAAACGGAAATTTAGGTGCAAGCACATGCATGAGCAATGGAACACTGCTCTTCCGGGCTTCGGTGCTCCCAGGTGTGCGAAGGCCAGCAAGGCCACGTGTTCCTTGCGGGATGGTTTTGTGTGCCATTTCTGGCCCGCAGGTCAGCATGCGGGTACAAAAAAGGTTAACCATCATTGATCTATAGGTACCGTTTCCCTCACCTTTACCTTCCTCCCAAGTTTTTTAGCCTAACATTACACATTTATTTTCTCTAAGGTATCTTCTTTTTTCAGAGCTTCGGGATCACCTTTTAAAAATTGCTGCAGAAGGTTGAAAAAATGAACCTTCTATCTTAATAATAGTAATAGGAGTCTCCAGCAGAAAATGGAAAATCAAAATCATGGATCAATTACCACAAAGACAGGTTGTCAGTTCTAGGTGATTAGCTGCTACCTTGATTAAATGGTAACAATTTTTCAGCACTCTCACACTTTCATTATCCTAGTTCTATTAAGTGAGCGCCGTATTTTTAAAGGGCATCTTTAAAAAAGGGTGAAGAATAAAATATGATTTAAGAGTCAGTTTAAAGAAGTAGAATTCAGCTAAGCTGATACATTAATAGAACTTCCAACCCTGAATTACAAACCATACCCAGACTCAAATTTGCACCAAAAAGATAGAAACAATAGCAATAGCAGTTAGACTTATATACCGCTTCATAGGGCTTTCAGCCCTCTCTAAGCGGTTTACAGAGTCAGCATATCGCCTCCACAGCCTGGGTCCTCATTTCACCCACCTCGGAAGGATAGAAGGCTGAGTCAACCTTGAGCCGGTGAGATTAGAACCGCTGAACTGCAGATAACAGTCAGCTGAAGTGGCCTGCAGTACTGCACCCTAACCACTGTGCCACCTCGGCTCTGGAATAGAAATGGGTTGCTGAAGGAAGGGGATGAGAAAATTCTGTACTGCAACTACAAGTAGTACCACAATTGAACCCACAATTTATATTGCTAAGTGAGAAATTTGTTAAGGGAGTTTTGCCCCATTTTACGACTTTTCTTGTCATATTTGTTAAGTGAATCACTGCAGTTCTTAAATTACTAATGCGGTTGTTACTAAATTAGTAACACTGGTTTCCCCATTGTCTTTGCTTGCCAGAAGGTCACAAAAGGAGATCACATGACCCTGGGGCATGGCAACCATCATAAATGTGAGTCAGTTGTCAGGCATCCGAATATAAATCACATAACCATGGTGATGCTGCAACAGCCATTAAGTGTGAAAAATGGTCATGTCACTTTTTTCAGTGCCATTGTAACTTTGAACGGTCACTAAATGAACTGTTATAAGTCGAGGACTACCTGTATAGTATTTGAGAAGTTGAAAAGCTTATTGTTCTAAACACACAAGATGGAACACAAATAAAATTCTTATTTTTGCATCCTTTTCCAAAAATGAGATTTTTTTTATTCCAAGCAGGAGTGCAAGAATAATTTTTTTTATACATTTGTGCTTTTCTTATAAGCCTCTGAAAATTGTGAGAATAGCTACCAATTAACTTATAAAACTTTAGGCACATTTGAGTGTAGGAGGAGAGAGGCTAAAGATGCCTGTGACAGCTTGAAACCCAATAGATTAAGAAATTTCAGAATGCAAAAGTTCTGTTTGCAACAGTTTTTGCAGATTGCGTACTCTGCTTTCCATGTTTATTGCTGATAAAAAAAATATTGAGCAAATGCATTTCCAATTACAACTATCAAATTAAGGACAAGAAAATGTAACTAGATAGTGTGTACAATGTAAATGTATCTAAAGAGGTATTTGCAAAGAAACCACTGCAAAAAATTCTTGCAAAAAGACATGCATGAACAAACACGTGAACAAGTGGATGACCTGGATTTGTATGAACACTTTTGCATTTGAAACAAAAGTTAGTTCTCATGAAAATTTCATTTAATGTTATTTTTATTCCCTTATTTTTTTAAAAAAAAACCTAAGTCTTTGGTTAAAGTACTTCATGCTGCTAAGTCAAGTTACAGTTGCCTCGGGATCTTTTAAATTAGGGGTTGTCACATTTCAAATTTGTCAGTTTTGTTTTTATTAGCACTCAAAATTTACCACTCTGATTCAAATACAGAAACACACTTAACCATTCCCACACCACTATTCCCATTCCATTCAGAAGGCATAAAAAAATAAACTCCTTGCACAGATACCATTCCATCCACATTCTCATGTCATGTTATGTTCATTTGCCATATAAGGATATGCACTCCCCCCCCCATTTCCATAAGATGAAGCTAAAAAGGCATCAATAATTACACAAAGCAGACAATTGAATTTGTTTAGCTGTAGCAACAAAATTTTGTCTGATGTAATATTTTCAAAAATATATAATACCGAAAAAACACTGAGAAATAAGTGAGTTCTGTTGATCTCATGGTATACAGATTGAACAAAAGATTATGATATGCTACACTAGTTAGTAATATTTTAATTCTAATTTATGTAATCTGTTGAAGAGAGAAGAATTTTTGTAATTAAATTGCAATAGTGTTTTGCCATTTGGATTCCACAATTTTATACATTCTACATAGTTCTGAAATAATGAATTAAAAGGAAGCTAATGTTTAACTCTGAATCAATAAACACAACATTTGTATTGTGAGGCAAACCCCTCAAGTTGTGACATCTGTGGAACTATAACATTACTGTATGCCAGTAAAGATTACAGTTCGATCTCCTCCTCCTCCTTCCTCCTTCCTCCTTCTTCTCCTCCTCCTCCTTTCCCATCACCATCCCTATCCCCATCCCCATCCTGCTTAATATCTTATGCATCCAGTTAATACTACTTTATTGTATTACACAGATTAAATGTTTTCTAACTTTTTTCACGTTTTTAGAACTGTTTCAGAACTTGAAAATTTACTGATTCTAAATGTACTGCAAGGAAGTTCTATAGCATTTAAGATACTATTTTGCAAAACAAAAACAAAAACTTGTGCATTCTTGAAGCAAGAATTGGCCAATATTAAAATATTGTTTCTTTCACTCAAACTCAGATACCATTTATAACGTATGCTTTTTTCCTGCTTCAACGATGTTTTAAAAACGTTGCTTTTCTATTATACAAGCCTCCACCTACTCCATAGGCATCCTCTGACAATTATACCCTTATTTTATGCATTATTCTAACCTAATCAATTTTGCCACAAATTTAGAAGTTGTTGTTGGAAGATAATTTTCTACCACCTGTACTATTATTGGAGCAATAACTTGTATGTGTCATATTAGGTAGAGTGAAAGATTGCAAATAACAATGCCATATTGATTTATGGCATTTCATATATATTACAGGGAAAGACAAAGGGCAAAACCTGGCGTGACACATTTTATTTAGAAGGGATTTTCTGCACATGTATCTAACTATGGCACAAATCTGGACCGGTAACTTTATTTACTGCTGCATCCTCACTCCATTGTTTTCATGTGGTCCTTGCTCATAACTGAGGTGGCCTTAAATTGTTTGTGTGCTTCCCAAATTAGTGTTTTCCTTCTAATACCACATAATTTTTGCTGGGAATATAATTTGACATGCTTCGCAGGCTATTCCAGTGGCGGTACTGTCAGATGGCTCCCCAGGGCATTATATCAAGCCGGCACTTATTGTAAAGGTACATGGGAAAAACCTTGGGAGAAGGGCGAAAGAGATGCTGCCTAGAAAATGGATAAATCATAGTCTGGAGCTGGATAAAGGGAAAAGCAAGAGGCTCAGAAGGGATCCTCCCTAGTTTCTTGAACTGTGAAAGAGAATTGTTGTTTCAAACTTGCAAGATTCTGTCAATGTAGCTTTACAATAAAGTAGAATTAGTTTATCATTTTTCTTGTCTGGTCCGCCCGTTAAGGCTGACACCCATCAATCACTTTAAGCTGTGGGGGCACTCTCCTTTCCTTCTTGGGCACTTTCTTTGTCCTATACCCGTAAATGTCATCAGCTATTGAGGAATGAATAACAGGCTCCTTATTCAAAGTTCTTTTGAATAGCAGCTGATAGACAGTGGTAATACAAAGAACTGTATGGTGAAACAGCAAAGAGAGTTTTTTCTGGAATGGCACAGAAGAATACACAGTTGGCCTGTAATAAAACTCATTTAAGAATCCACAATTTAATTGTGCTTAACTTTGTTTGCATCATTAAACTTCATTGGCCCAGAAGAAGGGATTCTTTTCCTGGAGATTTCATGTGTGAGATCAGTTGCAAACCCAGGCTCAGGATGGCAATTGTTAGCCGAGAATCTCTAGTGGCTTTTCAGGGGTGTTCCTCCTTAGATTGCCAGGTGTGAGATGTTGTTTGTGAAGTTAGGTTATAGAGATTAGATGGGTTTATTGCTTGTGTACCACTTTGCCTGTGGCATAGCAATCTCCCTACCAGAATTAGTAGAGTTTGTGGTTGTGTTTGGCAGCTACATTGTGCAGGCCTATGGCCCTAAGGGAATAAAATTTGCATGAATTGGGCAGTGGCTTGGGAGTTCATGACCATCATGGACCTGGCACAAGTTATCCCTGGCCTGATTTATATTAGAGATTCCTCATTACACCTGTTTTCTTTTATATCAGAGCTATGCCAACCTGCTCTGCAATTGGGAGGTGTTAATCATCAGTTCCTTCTCATGGAAAGATCACTCCTTGTTGATTCTAGACTTATTTGGTGCCTCACCTCTTCATGCTTGTATCTTTTTTAGGGTAACTCAATCCCACCTGACTATGGGAATACAGATGACTTACAATCACAGCTGACCCCAAAATTTATGTGGCTAAGTGAAAACTTTGCTAAGTGAGTTTTACCCCATTTTACTACTTCTCCTGCCACATTTGTTAAGTGAATCATTGCAGTTCTTAAATTAGTAACATAGTTGTTAAGTGAATCTGGCTTCCCCATTGACTTTACTTGTCAAAAGGTTGCAAAAAAGGGATCACATAACCCCAGGACACTGTAGCCATCATAAATATGAACCAGAATGTCAAGCATCCAAATGTAAATCACATGACCATGGGGATGCTGTAATGGTCATAAGTGTGAAAAATGGCCATATGTTGCTCTTTTATTGTAACTTCAATGGTCATTAAACGAACTGTTGTAAATCAAGGAATACCTATAGCTGCAGGGCTGTTGTAAGGATTATTTCAGTTATTTGTTTAGATTTGTTTGGAATTGGATTCCATTTGCACAGGTCCTATAGATTTGTCTGAAGTACACTTTTACCTGGTTATCTGAGAAGAATTTGAGCTCACAAAACTGCAGAAAATGTAACAATTGGCTCTCAATCTAGCTGCAGCATTGGCCTTTGACAGGTTTGTCTTCTGCATCATTGCACCTATTACTGAACCAGGAGGCCTTGCTCAGAGGGACTCATGACTTAATCATCTCCTCTTTGGATTACTGTAATGTGCTGTATTTATACCCTTGAGGGGGACTCGGAAGCAATAGTTGGCAGGTTTTGTGCTTCTCATTATTCTCATGTAACACTGCTGTTTTGTAAGCTTCCAGGTATGATTCAAGGCCTATTCATCAAGCTGCCTTTCTATCACTGTCTCAGGTTGCTCCCTCAGATTTAGGTGTGAGGGGTCTGCTCTGGATCCCTTCCATCAAACAATACCATTGTTGAGCCCTACAGGCATGCCTTCTCTATGGCTGCACCTACCCAGTGAAACAGTGTCTTTCCAAGGTCCAGATGGCCCTATCCCTGTTAGCCTTTTATAAGGCATTGAAAACCTACCTGCTCTCCCAAGCATTTGGACTAGGAAATTAAATGAGTTCTGTTGGTGATGTGGCTTTTGGTTCTGAGGGCTATTATTTTAATCAAAGTATCATGTATTATATGTTTTTGTTATGATTTTAATTTTTGTACATTGCCCAGAGTTGCTGCTGTGAAATGTGAACTTTATAAATAATACAAATAAATAAAGAGAAATTGAGGGTATATTTTTATATGGGACAAGCCTGTGCCATATTTCAAAAATAATTACCATATTATTCAGAGTATAAGATGCACCTTTTTTCCTCAAAAAAGAGGCTGAAAATCTGGGTGCGTCTTATACATCGAATACAGCATTTTTTTTTGCCTCCTGAAGCCCCGCCCCTTCATCAAAATGGCTGTGCATACCCTTATGGAGGCTTTCAAAGAGCTCCTGGGGGCTGGGGAGAGCAGAAATGAGCAAAAAATGGGCCGTTTTCCCCCCCCCCCGCCCCCAGCAGCACTCTATAAGCCTCCATAAGGCTATGCATGCTATTTTTTTTGAGAAAAAAGGGCCCATTTTCACAAAAAACGGGCCATTTTTTGCTCTCCCCCCCCAGGAGCATTCTGCAAGCCCCTCCCCCAAAGCTATTCATGCCTTTTATTTGAAAAAAACGGGGCCATTTTTGCAAAAAATGGGCCGTTTTGGGGAGGTTTGCAGAGTGCAAAAACTTTTTTCCCCCTTTCGTAAAGATCTTTAGTTAGAGTGATGGATGAGAATTACATTGATCAAGTGCTGTACCAGCAGAAACAAGTCTTAAATGCTGCAGGTTGTCAGATTTCCTTCTCCAGAAGATGGATAAATACACCTGGAAACATCTACCTACCTACTCTCTCTCCCTACCTACCTACTGTATTTCTCTCTCTCTCCCTCTCTCTCCCTCTACCTACCTACCTACCTACTTTTTTAAAAAAATTGCCTCTTCAAAACCTTGGTGCATCTTATACTCTGGTGCGTCTTATACTCTGAAAAATACAGTGATACTTCACAATATGTTGCAGCCCAAACATACAGTGGTACCCCACTGCAACTTTTTAAAAGAGCCACTTTTCCCAAAATCACTTAGCACCATCAACTCAATTTTAGAAAAAATGTGGTTGCATTAAGGATTTAAACTGATGCCTCTCCTGATTGGAGCACCCAACTGGAGGCACTGAATTTGAAATATTGCATATCATTAACTGATACAGAGTAAATTGAACATGTTTAAATGTTAGGAGATATAAGTTTAATATCTAGGTAAATAACCCTGCTGGGTGACCTTGAGCCAGTAGGTTTACCCACTTCATAGTATTTCCGTGAGGGACAAAACAAGGCTAGAAAAATATGTATGCCGTTTAACCAATGACAGGTGAAATATAATTTGATAAATGAACTAAAGTTGCCTGAAGTAAAATTTAGGTCACACTAATACAGCAGGATGCATGGTTATTGAATGAATATTCTGCTTAAGGAACCAATGTATTCATATGTATTTTTATTCATGTAAAACAAGGTAAGAGATGAGGAATCATCCTTGTTCCTTTGCCTCCAAGGCTTTTTTTCATACATAGTCAAGCCCTCAGAGCCCATGTAATTAATTATAGGTTGTAATTGTATACAGGAACAGAAAGAAGGGAAGCATCTCCTCCTTTATGTGCTCCTCATCCATTACTTTAAAAACGGGAAATCATTCAACGTGGTCTACTTTGGCCTTAAAGGGTCCAGGTTTTTCTGAAAATACGTTTCTCTTCCTGCGTATCATTATAACCTATAATTAATTGCATACGCTCCTAGGGCTTTTCAGCAGCTTCCCACTTTCAGCATACTTTTGGAAAGCGAATTCGATGAGCACTCGTAGCATTACTTCCACAGTGGTTTTGCCCCTGCACAGTCTGTGCTCCAAGGTTATTCCCTAAATCAAGAGCTTTTAGTTCCTTCCTAACTCTGTTTTCAAAACCTCCAGCCTGCCCATTGAGAATCAAACTAAACAATTACGATGCCCGACTTGGGTGAGCCAACAGGCTACATTTTCTGAAAGCAAGGGGCAAGTCATTCTTCTCACAGGCTTTGGAAATTACTTTACTTTGGAAAGTCATTCTTCTCACAGGCTGTGAGGATCAGGTGCAATTCCCAAGAGTGCTGCGCCCCATTCGAAAAAGAGAGCGAGGAAGTGCAACACCCCCCACCCCCCGCATTAAACAGAAGGATTGTGGACACACACACCCCAACCTCACACTGGGTCTTTTTGCGCACGCGACACCTGTTATTTCCCACGCCGACGTTTGACTAGAAAGGAAGCCAACGGCTGATGCATACCTGGATGAAAACTTCTCCTGCTGCTGCTGTGCTGCCGTTGCTGCCCTGTGTGCGTTTCTGCTCTTTCCTCTGCCCGGGTGAGCCCTTCTTCGAAAGGCCAGGAAAGTATGGCCGAGCCGCCTCTGGTTGCCACGGCCACATAAAGCTTTCAAAAAAAGGAGCCGGGGACCAATCAGGCCTCAGGGCTAGAACCGCACAGCCCCGGGTCACGTGACACCGAGAGTGAAAAGCATGGCCACAATCCCCAGGACCGAGCCGAGAGGTCTTTTGTACCACTTCGACCGTTTTCCCGCCCATTCCCCCCCCCCTCCCCACCTCCGCCCCACATTCCCACCAGAGCCCTTCATTGCCGCCCTTTTCTGTAAAGGCGTGCGGGGGAAGGGGAGATTACAGAGCCCAGGGGAAGAGTCGAGTCAACAGACGGAACTGGCTTTGTGAAGCTTCCAAAAACTCCTTATTTTCAACTTTGGGACGGGTTAACTGCTGCCGCCCCAACAGCTGCTTTCATGCGGAAAGTTTACTGACTAAGCTACCCTGACCCAGAGATGAAAGGCCTGTCACTCAAGCCCCCCCCCTCTCCCAGAGACAAATCCTAGATGCCATCGGTGCTATAGGTCAAAGCCTGCTCCAGCTGCGTTTCAACTTTTTATGAGCTCCCATTTCCAATGACAGCAGCACAATTTCGCAGCCTACCTAGGTTATTCATAGACTCTTACCCTTTCTGAAAATAATAGATGTACGGGCCAGCAAAAAAGGGAGGTGGGGAAGCAGATAATTTTCAAATGGTATAAATTCAAAATGGCAAGGGACTATGAGGAAGAGAAAAAAGGTTGCAGTTGCCACAAGGATGATTAGGGCAACAAAATGACACTTAAGAACACAAATAGGTGCTCTTTCCTGATCTTTTTGCTGCTATGCCATCACAGTGTCATGTATTTTACTGCAATGGCCACATGTTCTTGTCAAAGACTATCATAAATGAATTATCTAGACAGCATGATTTCAGAGATTTGAGATTAAAAGTTCCTTCATTGGAGATTGTACTCGGAATGGTAATTTTCTCTTTATGCAAACTGTTGAACAAAAAATGGCTTAGAGCAAAATGTGAGCACCAGGAGATTAGAAGCAATTGAAACATAAAATATTCATACTCTGTATCCTTTTTGTACTTTTAGCTGCAAAAAGATGGAAAGCATAATATTTATTGAGATGCTGCGTTTTGAATTCTGCAACAATATAGTATCTCCAAAGAGGGGGGGGGGTACCTCCAAGAAGAATTATGTGCTAGGTGCACAAGAAATTATATGAAAATAATTTCTCCTAATGGGACCCAAGAAAAAGCACTGCTTCACATTGAACATGCCTGCAATAGTTATTATTAACTATATTAACTAATTTGCTTAACTCTATTGTATTTTCTTGAATAAATCAGAAGTGAATACATAAGCCATTGATTACACACAGGACGTTAAGCCAAAACAAAACAACAGGCCAGCATAATAAGATATACAATGTCTTTACATTGAACAAAAGTCAAAATTGCACAATACTGTACATTTCCACTCCTATATAAAGTTGTACTTACCTTGCTTTTCGAGTACTTTATTTATTTATCAATTCATTTATTAAAAAAAATATTTTTAATTGCTCATCTCCCTTACAGATGCATAAATTTCATCACACATGACCTGGGAAAAGTAGATTTGAGGTTTTCTCCTACTATCATATTTGGGATATAATCCATCCACCGGAACTAGGTGTAAGGAGGTATCAGGTAATTGGAAGATCTTACTTATAGAATGCATAATTAACAGAAATGCCTTTCAACAGTCAGGCCATGACTTTCAATTTAGATGATTTTAAAAGGAGACTAAACAATGGCAGAAAGTTGATGGCTGCATACTAGAATTAAAGGCAGCATGACTAAATATCAGTTGCTAAGGAACCAAAGTGAGGAAGGATCATTATCCTTAAATGTGAATTTGTTTGTGAATTTCTTGGATGCATATGTTTAGCTTCTACGTGAGAGAATGTAGGGATAAAATCTAATAAAATACTCAACTCCCGATAAGATTCAGTAAGTACAGAGCACACTCAGTAGCTCTAGAATGAAAAATTAGCAGTGAAACATAATTGGGGATGGGGGAGAAAGTAGAAAGTTCTCCTTAGAGTAAAACAAGGAATAGAAATACCATAGACCTTTCTCTTGGGAGAATTCACTGCAATATTCTGCTAAAGGCATCCCTTTAATTTATTATAAATATCAGCATATTATAAATGCAGTTCATGTGCAGTTGCTGATGGTTAATGGTAATATTGTCAGATACAAAACCTTCTTAAGTGCTATTCAGTTCTTTGGGTTTACAGAAATCTATTCCAAAGTACATAATATAAATCATTCATTTATTTCCTGGGCTTACAGTGATTAGGTTTGGCTCATTTTTTTGTTTCAATTCATGCTGTTGGCAAAGCAAAGCAAATCTTAGGTATGTTTTAGGGGGATTCTATCTTCATGAAATAAATTCACATAATCTGGTTTTCTCTGTCCTTACCAGAAACACACACACACACACACACACACACAGAGAGAGAGAGAGAGAGAGAGAGAGAGAGAGAGAGAGAGAGAGAGAGAGAGAGAGAGAGAGAGAGAGAGAATATATGCTCTTTTATTATATAACTAGAATTTTTTAGTGATTGTTCATGTACATCAACAAAATCCATATATTTATATTTTGTTTCAGTTTAACTTAGTTATACTGGGACCACATTTTCATTCAATTTGTTTTGAAACTATACAAATATGTATTTATTCATTATATTACTATGCAACAAAAGATTTCAAGACCCCTGTCTTCATATTACAGTGGTATTCAACATATTACATTGTCATTATATATTTCAAAGATATGCAAAATAACTTGGATGTTGGATGTCAAGCTACATAGTTTGATTACATGCCATCAAATCAGTTTTAATTACCCATGCGAGTTTGGTTCAGCATGTTCTGTGAAAGTAGTATAGACCATGGCTCTCAGCTAAGCATGTTATATGAGACAAATGCTATATCATCAAACCACTATTTAAAACAAACTGTAGCTAAGGGCAATATCTGCATGGAATCTATGAGTAGGGGAAATGTCATTTATCCAGCTGGAGCAGAATGCCGTTGCATGGGGCCCCAGGGTGGCTCATGTAGCATTGCTCTTATGCAAGCTGTACTGGTTGCTGCTCTGCTTCCAGGTCCAATTCAAAGAATTAATTATGACCCTTAAAGCCTTTATGGCATAGTTCCCAGGGAACCATCTCAGCCCAATGGGATTAGTCTGTCCCACCTCTTCTGGCAGAAGGGGCATGTTGTGGATCCCATCGATCAAGAAAGGCCACCATGATGAGATAACGGGAGATGAACCTTTTTTGCTGAGGTTCCCTCCCTCTGGATGATACCCCTTTTAGCCTTCCATAAGAGTCTCAAACATGGCTCTGCCAATTGGCCTGAGACTTTGCCTGGTCATTCCAAGGAGCTAGGAATAAGATTCCATCTCTACCCCATAGTATTCTGTTTTATTTTTAACTTATTTAATTTCTGTTTAATGTTTTGATGTTTTGTACTTTGTTTTCATGGTATTTATAAGCACCCAGAATCATTTAACAGTGAGATGGGTGGCATATAAATTGAATAAATAAATAAATAAATAAATAAATAAATAAGCTGATTAGCACTCAATAATAGGTTTTTTCCCACAAACTTTGGCTGGCTGGCTGACATGAGTTTATATCCATACAAACCTCCCAGCATTTAAGCCCAACAAACTAGACAAGCAGTCCTCTAATCTTTTCCTGATAAGTGCTTTAACTGATAACCTTGCTGTATGCCATCAAGTCCAAGAACACTATGGAGAATGGCTATGCTGGGTTTCAATTAATATTTGGTTTCTTCAACATCTTTGCCCCATGTTTGGTCTAAGGCCATGATGGTGAACTATGGCACACATGCCAGAAGTGGCATGCAGAGCCCTCACTGTGGGCACGCACGCCATCACCAGCTCCTCTTCTGGTTTCTGGTGTGCCAGCCAGGTGGTCTTCACAGGTGCTGGAAAACAGTCTGAAAACAGCCGGAAAAACAGCCAAAAAACAGGCCATTTTTCAGGCCATTTGGGGATCAAAAATGCCCCTCAAACAGCCATAATCGGCGAAAACCCAGGCATGCGTGGGCCAGTCAGCTGGTCTTCAGGTTTTTGGCACTCCAGCGCAAGCAATCACATGCAGACATTTTCCGGTTTGGGCACTGGGTGCTGAAAAGGTTCGCCATCACTGGTCTAGGGGTTAAAATACCAGGCTAGTAAGAGGGAGAATTCAAGTCCCATCTTAGCCTTGAAAGCCAGGTAGGTGACCTTGGGCCAATCACTCTCTCTCTCTCTCTCTCACCTCAAAGGGTTGCTGTTGTAGGGAAAATTGGAGGAGGAAGGTGTGTTGGATATGTTCACTGACTTGACTTACTTTTAAAAAAATAATAAAGGCAGGATATAAATAAATAAAATAAAAACAATAAAAATAAATATTTAGTGTCAGGTACTTTCTTGAAATTATTTGGTGTTTTGATCAGATGAGATGTTTAAACAAAAGTTCTTTTATTACTTTACATTGACAATAGTGTGGTTGTTGTTGCCTTACATTTCTAAGCCATCAGGTTACCCTTGCAATTTGACCAACATACCATCACTCAGGCTGGGGGGACAAAACTTACACCCCTCAGAAAGGGCCCGCAACTTGGGAGTCCTCCTGGACCCACAGCTGACTTTTGACCACCATCTCTCAGCTGTGACCAGGGGGGCATTTGCCCAGGTTCGCCTGGTGCGCCAGTTGCGGCCCTACCTGAATCGGGAGGCCCTCACAACAGTCACTCGAGCCCTTGTGATCTCCAGGCTGGAATACTGTAATGTGCTCTACATGGGGCTGCCCTTGAAGAGCATCCGGAGACTTCAGCTAGTCCAGAATGCGGCCGCGCGAGTGATTGTGGGCGCACCACGGTTCGCCCACATAACACCGATCCTCCGTGAGCTGCACTGGCTACCTGTCGATCTCCGGGTGCACTTCAAGGTTCTACTCACCACCTATAAAGCGCTCCATGGTAGTGGATCTGGCTATTTGAGAGACCGCCTTCTGCCAATTACCTCCCTGCGTCCCATCAGATCGCATAGAGTTGGCCTCCTCCGTATTCCATCCGCCAGTCAGTGCCGACTGGCGACTACTCGGAGGAGAGCCTTCTCTGTTGCGGCTCCGACACTATGGAACAATCTCCCCGTGGAGATTCGTACCCTCACCACCGTCCAGGCCTTCCGCACAGCCCTCAAGAACTGGCTAGCCCGTCAGGCCTGGGGATAAGTTTACTTTTGCCCCTCCCGAATGTTGAGTGAATGTTGAGTTTTACTATTTAATTTACTTTTGTGCACATTTCTTTTTGTATTGTCTGACACTCCCTTCCCTTTTGACTGTAAGCCGCCCTGAGTCCCCTCAGGGAAAAGGGCGGCCTATAAATGTCTAATAAAACAAAAAACAAAACAAAACAAAGCATTCATAAACAATCAACTGCCACATAAAACAACCAAGAAGCTATTATACATTCTCCTGACTTGACAAAATTCCACCCATCAGAAACTATGTCACGCTAATTTTTTCCTTGATTTGCCTGTATGTGCGGTCTGAGATGAAATAACAAAAGAATAAATTATCTCATATGAGTGAAGGTGTGGAACGTAAAAGAATCACGCAATAAGCAAACATCAAGGGACAAGGGAGCATAGTTTTAGAAATGACTCAAAATCACTTAAAAACAAAACAGAATTTCTGTGTTAGTGTAAAGGCTAGAGAACCAGAAACTGGGTGAGGTTACACCAGCCCTCTAAAATGGCTCAAGGTTTAGTAATGAGAGAAAGAACAGCTACTGTACCTCAACCCTTGAGATCCTTTGCTGGGCAAATCCCTTTGATTTTGACACTTTGCTCAAATACCCAACTTTGTCATATTTAATGTTCTATCTCTCAGCAGAATTACCTCAGAGAAAGATCCTGACAAAATTGAATGTATTACCAGAAGGTCTTCAGTCATCCCCATCACATTTATCTGGATATTGCTCCCTCCTACTCTCTTGGCATGCCCTGTATGCTGTGACCCTTTGTATCCATGTGGTCACTGAGAGTTGACAACAACTTGATGACACATAATCAATAGCACTGTTGAGCAATCAGTGAATACTGGATATGTGAAGAGGCAACATCATCAACCCTTGAATGACAGCAGCTGGATCCATATCTTAAATGTCAATTAGCAATAGCAATAGCAATAGCAGTTAGACTTATATACCGCTTCATAGGGCTTTCAGCCCTCTCTAAGCGGTTTACAGAGTCAGCATATTGCCCCCAACAATCCGGGTCCTCATTTTACCCACCTCAGAAGGATGGAAGGCTGAGTCAACCCTGAGTCAATTCATGAAGGCACCCTTTAAATTGATACAAATTGCACATTATCCAAGAATATATAGGTAAATGATTTTCTGGTTACCTCCAGAAAGCAAATAAATCAGTGTTGGCAACCCTTTTTGGCATCGAGTGCCAAAATGGGAGCACGTGCATGTGTGTATGCAGCCACCCAGTGCGCATGCATGCTCCGGGAAGATGATCTTCTGGTTTTTGGAAGCGCATGGCCATCGACCACCTGGTCTTCCAGTTTCTGGCGTGCATGTGTGCATGAAGATCACCTAGAAGAAGATCATCTTCCTGGCATGCCCATGTGCACCGGGTGTCTGTTCTTCTGGTTTTCGGCGCTCCACGCGCACGTGAAGACAAAACTGGCTGGTACCCCAAATACCAACGAGCAGCGGCTCGCATGCCCGGAGAGATGGCTCTGTGTGCCACTTCTGGCACACATGACATAGGTTCGCCATCACGGAAATATAGTCTGGGGTTATTTTTTGGGGTGGGTGGATGTTTAGTGTCTCTATGTGTTTTGTTTCCATAAGTTTTAAAGTGGTTAAAAAAGACTATTATTAAACATTCCATATTTCACCAAATTCTAGAGATAGTCCTATCAAAGGAAAAAAACTAACTTAAAGTATCTCTTATAGTCAAGAGAAATTTAGATTTTCTCCCAGCAATCAACTCTCATTCTACAGTCTTTTAAATATGATAAACATGGTAGAAGCTATAATGTTATAATAGAAAATGGTTAGAAGATAATCCTAAGAAGGCCTTTTAGCTCTCAATTGAATTGCATTGAGGGCAGAATTGGTTTTTGTTATTATCAATATCCTCAACTTCTTGAGAGAAATATATTAAAAGTTGATATGCTGTGTGTCTGAACCATTTTTCGGTATTTTCCTTCCTCTTTGAGCTAGAGATCCAGTCAGTAGAAAATATGTCCCTGTACTGGGTAGATCTGTCCAAATTATACTGAAATTTATAATTCAAAACTATGCTCCATTCAAATAGTGTTGTACTCAAATCTAACAAATGGAAAGGCTATCTAGACTTCAAACAATAATAGATGGAATAGAAACTCAAAAATGGTATTGGAGCTGTGTTATCCTCCTAAATCCATCACTGATGTTTTGATTGAAACAAGAATATAGTAATGAATCAAGAAAACAGAAAAGGCATTGTTGCCTCACTACTCAGCAGTAAAACACCATAATACTTGTATGAGTAGGTGTGAGGCTGAACAGCAAGTCTTCATTATGATGCAAAGCAATGAGATGGAAGGGATGATTATTTAGTAATCTAGCCTTGGTTGTTTTGCTGCTCATTAATCATCTCTTCATATGGTTAGAAACATAAATATCTAATGAACTGAATGTATATTAAATGAGAAATGCAATCTAATTACATGTACATGTATAAATATAAATCTATATTACATTTAATTAATGCAGTGGAAAGGTGCTGACAATTGAATGTTGGCTTTTAGCTCCACAAGCTGGAGCTTTTACAGTTCCTATTAACATTTATTTTAAGGAGGCTTTGCTCTTGTCTCCCTGATTACAAAACAAACTGGAGAGACTCTAGATTTCATTGCCTTGCTTTAGAGTACAGCTGATTTGTTTTGTTTCAGTTTGTAGGTCTGAAAACATTTTGTTGGCTTGTACAGCTCTTAGGTGGACTAAACAGTTTTGGGAGGAATGACATTTGCTACCATTCATTACCAAATGTAATATGCTGAATAAACAACCTTACCTAAACTTTGTTTTTATAGCAGGGTAGAACTCAAAGATTATACAAAATAGTCTCTCATTCACTTTGCAGCTGATGAAATGATCCACAGTCCATTAATGTTTCTACAATAATAAATGTACTTGGCATGTTATCCCCAGACCATTTATTGCTTTTGTATTTTGTATTACAGTTAGTATTTTTGTAACTAATTAGCATGGAGAAAGCAGAACTGCTTAATTCATTCTTTGCATCTGTCTACACGCAAAAGGAAACCATAATCCAATCTACCAAAAGCAGAATCATAGGAGGCAGAACAAGAAAGCGAGTCAAAATAGGGGGGAAATGGTAAGAGAACACCCACCTGCTTTAGGCAAAGGTAAAGGTTCCCCTCACACATATGTGCTAGTCGCTAGTCGATTAGTGGTGCTCGTTCTCCATTTCAAAGCCAAAGAGCTAGTGTTGTCCAAAGATGTCTCCGTGGTCATGTGGCTGGCATGACTAAATGCCGAAGGAGCATGGAACACTGTTACCTTTCCACCAAAGTGGTCCCTATTTTTCTACTTGCATTTTTACGTGCTTTTGAACTGCTGGATTGGCAAAAGCTGGGACAAGTAATGGGAGCTCATTCCATTACGCAGCGCTAGGGATTCGAACTGCCAAACTGCCAACCTTTCTGATCAACAAGTTCAGTGCCTTAGCCACTGAACCACCTGCTTTAGAGGAGTTCAAATTACCAAAAACAGATGGATTATATCCCTAAAGGAGCTGAGAGATGTGATCTTACAACTACTGAACATCTTTCAGAGGTCCTGAAAGAGCTACCATAGGACTGGAAAAGAACTGATGTGGTTCCAAGCTACAAAAAGGGTAAAAAGGGAATCCAGGAATCCGCAGATCAATCAGCCTCAATACCTGGGAAGGTCCTGGAAAAGATAATCAAGCAGCACATTCCTGAGCATCTAGGAATGAACAAGGCAATTAATTGAAGCCAACATGGGTGTGTCAAAACAGGTCATGTCAGACAAAAACCTTATTGCCTTCTTTGATAAAGTGACTGAATCAGTGGATAAGGGAAAGCTGTGGACATAGTTTACTTAGATATCAGTAAAGCATATGACAAAGTAGACCACAGCCTACTTCTTGGTAAAATAGAACAATGTAGGGTAGACAGTACCACCACCAGATGGATTTGCAGCTAGCTGACCAACTATTGTATGTTTCGGAGCATAAGACGCACCTTTTTTCCTCAAAAAAGAGGCTGAAAATCTGGGTGCATCTTATACACTGAATATAGCATTTTTTGCCTCCCGAAACCCTGCCCCTTCACCAAAATGGCCGTGTAGGAGGCTTTCAGAGTGCTCCTTTGGGCTGGGGAGGGCAGAAATGAGCAAAAAACGGGCCTCTCTGAGATGAGAGATTCAAGATTCAAAAGAACCTTTACAGACTTGAACACCTTTAGGACAACCATGACCTGGATGATTGAAAATCTCCATAGACATGTTTATGTGAAGTAATACCATTAGCTTAATATTAGATTATTTCTACATTCTACACGATGCAGTATTTTTGTACAATGTACCTGTTCAGCCCCATTGACTTTGCTTGTCAGAAACCGGCTGGGAAAGTTTCAAATGGTGATCACAGGACCTTGGGACAGGTTAACTGCCATAAATACATTCCAGTTGCCAAGTGCCTGAATTTTGATCATGTAACCATGCGCAGTGGCTGTAATTATGAAAACTAATTATAACTCACTTTTCTTCAGTGCTGTTGTAACTTTGAACAGTCATTAAAATGAATGGTTGTAAGTCAAGGACTACCCAAAAGGAGACTACAATATTCCCTAATCAAGAGCCTCAGCAAAGAGCTAAGTCTTCAAGACTTACTTAAAGAAGGTACTAGCAACAGTAAATGTGTGCCATGCGACCATTTAATATAAAAGATTGCTAATATAGTACAATAGTAGAGTTGGAAGGGACCTTGGAGGTCTTCTAGTCCAACCCCCTGCCTAGGCAGGAAACCCTATACCATTTCAGACAAATGGCTATCCAACATTTTCTTAAAGACTTCCAATGTTGGGGCATTCACAACTTCTGGAGGCAAGCTGTTCCACTGATTAATTGATCTAACTGTCAGGAAATTTCTCCTCAGTTCTAAGTTGCTTCTCTCCTTGATTAGTTTCCACACATTGCTTCTTGTTCTACCCTCAGGTGCCTTGGAGAATAGTTTGACTCCCTCTTCTTTGTGGCAACTAAGATTTTGGAACACTGCTATCATGTCTCCCCTAGTCCTTCTTTCTATTAAACTAGACATACCCAGTTCCTGCAACCGTTCTTCATATGTTTTAGTCTCCAGTCCTCTAATCATCTTTGTTGCTCTTCTCTGCACTCTTTCTAGAGTCTACACATCTTTTCTACATCGTGGCGACCAAAACTGAATGCAATATTCCAAGTATGGCCTTACTAAGGCATTATAAAGTGGTATTAACACTTCACGTGATCTTGATTCTGTCCCTCTGTTTATGTAGCCTAGAACTGTGTTGGCTTTTTTGGCAGCTGCTGCACACTGTTGGCTTATATTTAAAAGGTTGTCCACTAGGACTCCAAATCCCTCTCACAGTTACTACTGTTGAGCAAGGTACCTCTTATACTGTACCTGTGCATTTCGTTTTTGTTGCCTAAATGTAGAACCTTACTCTTTTCACCATTGAATTTCATTTTATTAGATAGTGCCCAATGTTCAAGTTTGTCAAGATCCTTCTGTATCTTAAGCCTGTCTTCTGGAGTGTTGGCTATTCCTGCCAGCTTGGTGTCATCTGCAAATTTGATGAGTTCCCCATTTATTCCCTCATCCAAATCATTGATGAAGATGTTGAAGAGTACTGGGCCCAAAACAGAGCCTTGGGATACTCCACTGCATACTTCCCTCCATGTAGATGAAGTTCCATTGAGGACTACACGTTGAGTGCGGTTGGTCAGCCAATTACAAATCCATTTGGTGGTGATGCTGTCCAACCCACATTCTTCTACTTTATCTAGTAGTAGGTTATGGTCTAACTTATCAATTGCCTTACTGAAGTCCAAGTAAACTATATCAACGACGTTCCTCTGGTCCACTAATTTTGTCACTTTGTCAAAGAATGTAGTAATATTAGTCTGGCATGCTCTGTTTTTGACAACCCCATGTTGGCTTTTGGCTATTACTTTGTTTACTTCTAGGTGTTTACTAATTCGTTGCTTGATTATCTTTTCCAGAATCTTTCCTGGTATTGAGGTCAGGCTGATAGGTCTATAGTTTCCTGGATCTATTTTTTTTTCTTTTTTGAAGATGGGAACCACATAAGCTCTTTTCCAGTCCTCTGGCAGTTCCCCGGTGCTCCAGGATCTCTGAAAGATATAGTTCAGTGGTTCTGAGATCTTGTCTGCCAGTTCCTTCAGAACCCTGGGGTGTAATACGTCCGGTCCTGTTATTTCCATTTCCATTTAATTCAGTATGAGATCTGTTTGGCTATTGAAATTGGGAGTTGAGTACCACTCCATTCTGCCATGTACTCTCCTGTGTTAACTCTCACATCTAAGTGAATCTCATTCTGTATTTGGGGGCTGCTTATCTTTCTGAATGCAGCTCCTTTTTGTTCAGAGTAAAAGGGTCTCTTTCCCTGAAACAGCTGTCATCATAATTGCAAGTGAGCAGAAAGGCAGATAAAGCAAACAGCTATATATAGCTACAGATTGTCTCAGTTAAGATAAAAAATGTTGTTTTGAATGGCATCCATAGGAACACGGCCACTCTGTTGAGAAGTACAAAGACACTGCAGTTAAACGATAGGAAAAAGAAAATGCAGGCTACAACCCTAGGCTGGATAGATCCAGGATTGGGAAAATAATATTAAGTACAAATGTCTTTCCCCTGCCCTCTCTCCTCCAAATAAATACAATGAGGTGTATTATTCACAGCACAAGCTCACACCTGTGTGCACTGTTATCACTGCTTTCTGTGGGAATGTAAATATTCTGCTTTAATCCTTATAGAAAGAACAGATTTTTCATTATAGAAGAATCACCAAAAAGCATACAGTAAACAAAACGTTTAGAAATAAATTGTGGTACATCAGAATTTGGGTTGTGAAAGAAACCTGAAACCAGAGCACTACTCCACTATATTAAAAGTTTGTCTGGGCTGGCTTATTCCATCTCCCTGAGGGTTGCCTGTTCAAAATAACTATTTCTATTTATCCTAGCTGATGTACCTTTCAGTTTTCCTCTGTATTATCTTAACATTTATGCAATAGGCACAACAAAGTAGGAGGCTGTCTGCCATTGAGTCATTCACTCGGCCCACAGTCTGGAATGAAAACAACTAAGAATGCTGCATCTTGACAGGATGCTAAAAATTAGTTTTAGCAAGGATCAGCCTGTGCACTACAGAAATAAGAACTTCAGGAGCATCTGCTTCTAATTGTTATTAAATACTGATGTGCTATTAAGTCAGTATTGATTCATAGTTACCATATATATGATGATGATCTCTTGTCTTCATTGATGATCTGTCCCCAATCTGGCCTGCAACTCTACCCATGGTGCACTCATTGCAGCCCAACTGAGACCATCCATCTTGCTGTTATCTTCTTCCTCTCTTTCCTTCTTTCTTTCCCGGAGTAAACTTTTCAAGAGAGCTTAGGTTTTTTTTTCATGTGCCTAAAATATGACAATCTGAGGTGGTCATTTGTGCTTCAATTAATAGGAAACCAAAGGAAGTGTGAAATGAAAATAAAGAAGCTATTAAGAGTAAATGTGAAAATAGGCTGGCAAAAAAAGGAACAAAGGAAAACTAACTGGATTGCCGAGAAGAGCAACCAAGAAAGGCAAAGATCTCAGGAAGGAACTAAACAAAGAATTTCAGAGTTATTCCAAAAAAATACCAATTCAGAAAGCAGGTCTAGCCTCAAAATAGTATGCTGAAGGATGCCAAAGAACAAATTCATAGTAACTTATTCAAAGAAGACCAAACAAGATGAAGGAGTAGCAGATATGTTACATCAAAGATTCTTTAGGAAATACAGTCTACTTATAATCACTTCCAATAATTGTATTGGAAGATAAAGTTGCATCAGCAGGACAATTGCTACCAAGTTAGTAGGCTATAGCAATTGATTGGATATCTAAAATAATATTGCAAGCAACAAAAGAATCAGTAAAGGTTCTAATCAAACTATGCTAACAAATCTGGAGAATGGTACAATAACCAACAGAAGAGATTAATCTATATACCAATACCAAAGAAAGGAGATTGAACAAAGTACAGATAGTCCTTGATTTATGACCGAGCTGGTAGAAATGACTTATGACTCATTATCTTTCTTGCTTTCTGCATAAGTGAACAAGCCAAAATTTGGATAAACATTTATTAAAGGATTGCAAAGTTTAATTAATACTTGGTCATTGGCTGCAATGTTCTGAAGTATATAGTCTCCATAACTATGAAAACAATCCTGAGAGTAGCAACAGTGTGTTCTTTTGGTTGCAAGAGTCCACTTTCAATCCATTTCAATCTGCTAATACATAAGGTGTCAATGTATAATTGATTTATTTCATCTTCCACTATATTGAGCTTTCCAATGTTCATGCTTCTTATATTCTTCTATATATGTTTCTACTATCATTCTGTCTCTGCAGTTTCAGAGTTTATTTTCCTCTGTGGCAACATCAGCAATGAGATGTCCCAAAGGTTTTAATGAGAACCAGTTTGGTGTAGTGGACATCTTATCCTTCAGCTGTCCCTGTCTGTCTGTGGCATTGTTGGTGATGGCATGGTGGCGTCAAGGGATGAGACAGTGGTGGGAGCCTGAGTGGGCAGTTTGGGAGGGGGTCAGGGTTGCAGCCTCCACAAGGGCCCAGTTTCTCATGTGGCCCCTTGGGAAAATTAATCACCCATCAGGACAAAAGCCCAGAGACAATGAGTTCTAGTCTTTCTTCAGGAGCAAAATCAGCCAGTGTCCTTGAACGAGTCACATTCTCTCAACCCTAGGAAAGAGGCAATGACATATCACAGATGAAAAAACTTGCTATCAGGGACTTATCCAGGCAGTCTCCAAGAATCAGACATGATTAAGAGGAAAAAAAACCCATTAGCAACTAGATGTCCCAAAGCCATCCAGTTGTGCCACTAGCACACTGAAAGAATCTCAGTGTATTGAGCATCATTAGATATGAGGCACCCATCATCTGGCACTATATCATTAATTACTTTTGATTTTCTATCTATGTAGCTTTCTTAGGTAAAACACCATACAGGTAGTCCTCGATGTACGACCACAATTGAGCCCAAAATTGACGTTGACAAGCAAGACATTTGTTAAGTGAGTTTTGCCCCGTTTTATAACCTTTCTTGCCACAGTTGCTAAGTGAATGACTGCTATTAGTATCACAGCTATTAAGTGAATCTGGTTTCCCATTGACTTTGCTTGACACAAAAGGTGACCCTGGGAACTGAAACTTTCATAAATATGAGTCAGTTGCCAGCTGTCTGAATTTTGATCATGTGACCATGGAGATGTTGCAATAGTTGTATTATCAACTTCTTTCCATCCAACCAGAATTTGCCTTTCTAATTTAAGACCATTATTCCCTGCAGTGGGGACAATATAGAATAGGTTGTTAATTATTTTTGTGCTTCAAAAAGTATACATATTTTTCTGAATAATGTATTGTGAACACAGTCCATGAAAACCAATGCTATACGGTACTAAATTTATTGGTTTGTAACATAGATGATTCTGCTGGGGTTTTTTTCCTATCACTGACTGATAGTGTTATTTCAATGGAAATTATTCAGCTAAACTGAATAATTAGGAGCTAGATTTCCATTATTGAGAAAACACAAGACAAAGGTATCTTAAATGAGGGTGGTAATTTAACTGATTAGCAGCCTTTTATAGCAGATGTCCCTTTTATCTCCCCCAAGCTTATTAGTCAGAGATAATTCAAAGAATAAGGTTTGCTAAGCAACTAACTCAGTAGTGGAAACAAAATTTGAATAGTTACTCTTAATATACATATGTTTTACTGTCCTATCAGCCAAATATCCAATTTGTAGTATATGATGGATTGCTAGCAAACAACCTTTCTTATAAATTGAAACAGTTTGCATGGCTAATTGCTAGGAAGTTATATTTATTTAGCAAAGGAAATTTGCACACTATTCACAAGCTTATAATCAACCAGTACAGATGTGGAATTGCTGGTAAAGTATTATAGATAAAGACTACTTGACTTGTGAGAAGTCACAGCCATAATTAAGACAGTTATCTTGTCAACAATAAATAAACTGCCATTGCTTTCTTGAGAGTTTTTTTCAACTTTGCAGTGTAGCCTGAAGCCTAAAATTTCCTAATAGTTTCTCATCCAATTGCTGAGTCTGACCTTTATCTTTGCTTGAGATCAACCAAGGACATTAGATACTATAATTTTGTAAAACTGGGATGTTCACAAACAATGAAAACCTAAGTAAAAAAGAGCCCCTTATACTTTCTATTTTTTTTAAAAAACACAATTATGTTTATACCATTGCACTGAGTGATACAAATCATTCAGTGCAATGGTATATCCAGTTGCAAAAAGGTTAGAATACAAGTGACAAAAGTAAAGTGTATTAGAAACACCTTTCTTTATCATCTATCAAAAAAAGTTACATAGCTATAACAATTCTCCCAAAACAGCTCCAGTAGAAGAAACTGACCACTGCAAGGTTCTTCTGCATTCAAATGGAGTGTGAAACAATATGTAAAATGGGACAAAATATTAAAAGGATACTGCAATTGTTTAAAAGTTTATATTGTATATGTCAGAGGGCTAAGCAAAAAATGTAATTAGGAACTGTAAAAGTCAGAACACAAGAATCAAAGAACACATTTGTGCATGACGCAAGTTGAACAGTACAAACTTTTGATTGGAAAACACCTTTTTCATTAGTTTGTTTTGACTTATTTTATCCAAGCAGGATGGATAAAAAATCCTGCATAAAGCCTTGCCCACAAATAAATGTCTACATATATCTTATGAAGGCATTAAAAAAAATCAGCAATCCATTTTAGCTTATCACAATAAAATAAACCAAAATATGGCATGAAACTTGGATTTTGTGTTTCTCATTTTCTAAATATCACTCTGTTTGCACATTTAAAATATATGAAAGGAAAGAATAATACTACTGTTCATTTAGTTTCCAACTAAGACAAGATTACTTTTATAAGCAATTCATAAGTTTTGTTTATATCGGATGAGCGGGAGTAAAATAGCTTTACTTACATGAAAAGCACTTCTCCTCTGCAGTCATCAGATAGCAAAATATCTGGATAATGTTAAAAAGGAACAAAACACATCACTCTTTTTCCAGGGGTAAAGTGCTAAGTGACAAAGGAAAATGTAAGCCTATATTACACATCATCCTAATTGCCATTACTGAAATTGAATAGAATCGTGGGATGTGGATTGTAGCCAGAGTGAAACTGAAATCTTTGGACTGAGATAAGAGTTAAGTAGCCAAATTTAACATCACAGTTCTATCTCACTATTTTAAAAAATGCTGTATTGTCTAATTACAACCAGTAGTGAATATACCTAGTGAATAGTGAATAGAACAACACACTAAGGCATAAAGAGTTTTATGTTGCTTGGGCTTAGTATACTGCATAAGCAAAGATAGCGAACCCAGTGTGAACCCAGCCATTGTGGTTTGAATATTGTACGGATGAATGAACACTTCAATTCTAGATAATTCTTAATTATTTTAATTTCTATTTACCTTTCAGTCTATGGGAAAGAGTGTTCAAATAGAATGGGGTGCTTGTGTGTGCATGTGTTTGTTTGTATGCATGTAAGAAAGACACTCTGAATTCCAAGCAAAAACAACTGCTTCCCCCAACTTAGTGGTCTCCAGATCTGTGAGTAATTTGCGTATCTGAAGACTCTGCATCAATTCATTTAAACATGCAATCTGGCTTTCCCCTCCCTCCCTCCTTCTCTCTCTCTCTCTTTGCCTGATGAAGAGTTCTTGAAACTTGAAAGCTTGCAGCAATTTTCTACAGAAGCAATTGGCTTATAAAGAGATCGCCTCTCTTGGTGTTGCATTTGGAATAGAGTAGGCATATCTGCTTCCACATTCTTTAGCATTTATTTGCAACCAGGAAAAAAAGAAAATAACACTGATATTTTTAGAAGACTAAATGCCAGCTTTCTTGGCTCATTATATAGAAGAGATGAAGAATGTGCTATCGAAATGTACTGTAATTACTCACCTCCTACAAATCTAACATCACATTTGTCTTATTTAAATAAATAACAATACACCCAAGAGTTAAGATTCTCCATTAAGATAGCATTGAATTTCTAGGCACTGCGTAACCAACTCAAATTATTAATGTGGAAATCTGTGATCCTTAAAGGGATGCTTAATGCTCCATTGTTGTAAACACAAAAGGGGATAAAGTAGCATTCAAGCCAGATATGAAGCAAATGACAGCTTGCTGCAAATATGCTTTGTTGTATTTTCTTTTCTAAGATTAAAGGAAAGAGGTATAAAGAAGCAAAGTTAAACCTTAACATTAGATCAACACACCTTCATTCAGCTAAGAAGATAAAGATCAGAAAATACTAAATAAAAGAAGAATAAGGTAGAAGGAGTTTTTGGGTTTATCTTTACCCATATAAATTCTGGAAAACAACCTAAGCCATTTGATGGGCAATTTCTGAAACGTGTAGGATTACCTCGCATTAAGACATAACCTGGTTGTTTGATTTTGACTAAGGTGATACATGAACTCACACATTGTGGTTTGTATTCTGGGAACCTATCCAATTGTGGTTTAGTAAAGAGATCATTGTTGAACCATATAGAATGGCATGAAAATTAATTGAAACCTGAACCAGCAATTTGTGCTGTCATTTCAAAATCAAACCCTTTTCTTTTCCTGGTACACTGTATTTGGACATTTACAGACCACATAGACAAGAGGAATGAAAGGTAAAAACTGTCTTGAATCAAGTCCCAAATCTAATTAAGTACCTGGATGCAGTCCATTTGGTATCCTTAGCAGTTATTGTATATGGAAATAGTTTGCCAACACCCCAGGCATCTGCAGGAGGTGGTTGCAATAGCCGAATTGAAGCCCTGCTCCTTTTTAATGTGCATAACAGTATGCATATAAAGGGTTTCAATCACACTGTTGCAACCATCATCTTGACTTTTCACACATATACCCCTAAGTACCTAATGGACACCCTACCATCCCCTTCTTTCTAGATTTTTTTCCCCTTTTCAGTTTCTCAATGTAATAGAGACCAGCTGGCTATCTCTTTTCAAAGTGCTACCTGGATCTGACCCTCATTAACTTTTTTCAAGATCATCCAAGACCACGCAGTAGCAAGTAGAAAATTTCATAGCAGAGGAACAGATGGCAAGACAAAACTTACAAACTAATAAATTTGGGCCATGGCTAGAGGATAGAAGTTGCTGCTTGAAATTAGGCTGTTTCTGTACCGATAGAGTTCAATTTCAAGCAAATATGAAATGAATGGCACACAGTGGTTTTGCAAATGCTACAAACATTGCAAGGTATGCCAAGGAAGGTATGTATGTATGCATGTATGTATGTATGTATGTATGTATGTATGTATGTTGTATGCGTGTGCCATCTTTATTATTTTTATAAGCAACTCGAGGTGGCAAACATATCCAAAACTCCTCCCTCCTCCCATTTTCCCCACAACAAACCTGTGAGGTAGGTTGGGGTGAGACAAAGTAACTGGTCCAAAGTCATCCAAGTGGCTTTTATACCTAAGGCAGAATTAGAACTCAGGCTCCTAATTGCTAGCCTGGGGCCTTAACCACTAGGCCAAACTGGCATCCTCTATAATAAAGTCGTAACATAAATATTTTTATTCATTTATTAGGTGCTTTTACTTTGTATCACTCAAGGCATCATGTTACCTCCCCTGTTTGCCCCACAACAACAACAATCCTGTGAGGCAGATTGAGGCTGAGAATGACAGCTTCCGTAGGACTAGAATTCACCGCTTCTTAGTTTCAAGGCCTTCATCTTAACC
Source organism: Thamnophis elegans (assembly GCF_009769535.1). Taxonomy (NCBI): domain Eukaryota; kingdom Metazoa; phylum Chordata; class Lepidosauria; order Squamata; family Natricidae; genus Thamnophis; species Thamnophis elegans. The sequence continues at coordinate 75,912,364 of NC_045541.1, read as the reverse complement.
GCAGCATCAAACTAGCTCTTAGAAGCATGACAATTTTTTGACCATACTCTCTTCATTTCCCACAACGTACAAAGAAGGACCTCTGTCTTTTTTGTGTTCAAAGGAGAAAGACTATAATGTAGTAATAAAACTGATCAGGGAAAGTGAAAGAAAATGAGAACAAAGCCATCCAAGGTCATAAGCCCTTTGCAGGATGCAAAAACACGAAGAAGCATAAAGGATCCTTAAAAGGAAACACAAGAAGTTCCAAGAAAGAAGATAAAGCTTCCTATTAGAAACAAGTCATACTGAACATCATGAGAAGTGAAGCCCATCCAGGAGACCCTACACAATTTCTGACAGATGGCTGTCCCATCTCTTCTTGAAAGCTTCCAGTGATGAAGCTCCCACAACTTCCAAAGGCAATTTGTGTTCCATTGGTTGCTTGTTCTCACTGTCAGAGAAATTTTCTCCTTATTTCCAGGTTGAATCTTTCCTTGTTCAGTTTCCATCCATTATGTTCACTTTGATAAGCAAAGTGGATAGCAGCATGTTATGCAAACGCATCTAATAGAATGTCTGAATATATAAGGGATAAAGTCTAAACTGGATAATAGGGAGTCATGGTAAATCATTACATATCATATTGGCACAGCATTCGTTTTATGAACGAATGAGGAAATGGTTAAATAAATGTAGGAATAATTGATTTTTAAAAATCAATTTAGGCAGATTTTATTAAATTCGCAACATTGGCTGCAGATCTATACCGCTACTTTGAAGAACTAATTCTCAATAATGTGTTACCTTGGCTGCTTTGTCAATATGACATGTTCCCTTGAAAGCTCATCAAAAGTATTTGCCTTGGGAATCTAGCCAAGTAGCATTTGAAGGCTGTTCCAAGCTTGTTCTTAAACCAGCTTTGATTAAGCAAAAATGATTTAACTGAAAAATTCCATCCAAATAAATACTGTAGGAAGAACCCTATTTTAGTAGCCTAGCGATGCTCCTCTTATTCTGAGAAAGATAGTTTTAACACTTTCTTTTTTGTATTATTGTAAGGTCTGCTACCTTCTTCTGCCTTTTCTGAACCCTAAGACATCCTTAGTCCTTGGTTTGAATGAGAGGTGGGGAGCCGGTGAGTTCTGACTTTATGAAAATGAGAAAGACATTTCTGGAAACCCATTTTAATGTCACTGAGAGTTGATACCAACTTCATAGTCCTCAATCCATCAGTCATGTGTTTGTTACACATTTGTATTGTGCCTCTTTTGCCTAGCTTTCCTTCAAGTTAAGAAGCCTCAGGCTGAACTCTAGCCTCACAAGGAAGTATTTTCATTATTTTGGTTGCCATGCTTTATACTTTTTCCATCACTTTGAGTGATTGGAACAAAGTACTCCAAATATTTCCGCTCCATAGATTTATACAATGTCATTGCTATCCTGGCTGTATTATTTTCCATGCTTCCATATATTAATTCCAAACATGGAATTCACCAATTTTTATAGCAGCTGCAACTTGTGTTGATGTATTAGTTTTGAAATATATCCATTCCGCTGTCATTCCAAGATCCTCTTTGTGATCAATCATAGCCACACAGATCCCATTAATGAATGGGAAGGCTGGATCTTCTGCCCAGTAGTGGGATTCAAATAATTTAACGATCAGTTCTCTGCTCTAATGATTTCTTCCAACAACCAGTTCACCAAACTGCTCAGAAAGTTAACAACCGGTTCTTCCGAAGTGGTGCAAACTGGTTGAAGCCCACCACTGCTTCTGCCTCAAAATCTATCAGCCATTCCTACCATTTAGAGAGGCCCTTTTAAAGTTCTTTGGAATCCCTGACTGGATAAACTTTACCTCATCCCCAAATTTATAAAGAAACCCATATATTACTTTCTAAAATGTTTCTATGGTATAATGAATTCTTATAGTCCTTCCCATACCTTTAACACATTGTTACACTTTACTAAAATGGTTATAAACACATTAAAATAGGAAAGCCTCTTTCTTTTCTAGGATACCTACCCTCATTGGATTAAGATATTCACATTTATCACACATTTGGTCAAACTTTACATATATGAATGAGCCCACAGCAGGGGTGGGTTTCAATCGGTACGGACCGCTATGCCCGTACCGGATGGTGAAATTTAGCGTGCCTTCCCATACCCGTTGGTCGGAGGCCCCGTACCAGAATGCTACCTTCCCTCGTTCGCTCTTTCAATCGCCCCGCCCATCCTCACCATGCTGCCAAAAAGTTCTCAGAAGAAGAACCCGAAGAACTGGTGAGTGGTTGGGGTGGGGTGGGGGAGGATGTTGGGGAAGAGGGAAGAGGCAGAGGGGCTGCTAGAAGAGTGTGTGCATGTGCACGGGCTGTGGGTTTTAAAAAACGTCTGAGTAAATCCAGGAAGAGGGAAGAGGCAGAGCGGCTGGAAGTGTGTGTGCTGTGCACAGGCTGTGAGTTTTAAAAACATCTGAGTGAATCCAGGAAGAGGGAAGAGGCAGAGGGGCTGGAAGTGTGTGCATGTGCACAGGCTTTGAGTTTTAAAAATGTCTGAGTGAGTCCAGGAAGAGGGAAGAGGCAGAGGGGCTGGAAGAGTGTGTGCTGTACACAGGCTGTGAATTTTAAAAACGTCTGAGTGAATCCAGGAGGAGGGAAGAGGTAGAGGGATTGGAAGAGTGTGTGTAATGTGGTCAGTAATGTTGAAGACCGGCAAGGACAGCCATATTTCCTCTGTAAGTAGCTGTTTTATTGTTTTGTCTACTTATTTTATTCTTACTTAAGTAATAAGTGCACAAAATAATAAATTTCCTTTTTTTATATCTTCTTTTTGTAGGTCATTCTTTGGGGCAAATAATTCAGTGACATCGACTTGGCCACTCACACCTGGTCACATGACTGCCAAGCTACTCCCACCCAGTCACATAACTGCCAAACCACTCCCACTCAGTCACATGACTGTCAAGCCACTCCCACCCAGTCTAATGACCACCAACCCACTCCCAGAAAACAGGCCACACCTACAGAATAGGTTCTAAAAAAAATTGAAACCCACCACTGGCCCACAGGTATAGCAATCACATCTCTTTAATGCTCACGGTACCATTTCATCATCTATGAAGCTGAGGGCCCTTGCATGCCCACTGCACGCAAACCTAGGTCTTGAGGGATGACCCAAAGAAAGCAAGTGATTGTCTCTATGGTTCAACAGCTGAAGAATGAATTCCTCTTGTGGGTTCTGCTACCCAGGAGAGCCTAAACCCCCTTTAATAGGGTTCTTCCAGTTTCCTTCCTTGCTACCAATTTCATTGGTTCCCCCCTTTCTTATGTTACCATGGTGACCTCAACAAAGACCTTGCTAGGACCCTGGGACAGAGATGCAAGCAATGGGACTTGCATCACAAAGCCTCTAGTGCATCCCCTGCAAGTGGCTATAGCAGCCGTAACATGTGAGTTAAAGGGCAGGGGATAAAAGGAACACTTTATTTGGGAAAAGCACAAATCCAGAGGTTATTTGGTATTTTGGGTCCTATGGCAAAGAATGGGGAGGGGAAGGAAGATTCCATATGAACTCTTTTTTTTAACAGATTTTATTTCTATTACTATAACAAGATGAGTATGTGGAGATTGTGACTTAAATAAAAAGATGTATCAGAGAGTCTGCCTTTGCAATAATTATGTGAAGGTAATCCTTGTTTTTCACTCACTACCTACAGGAAATAAAAATGGGAGACAGCTTAGTTCAGCAGTTATCAGATTGCAGCCTAAAGAGATTTTTGAATATGTTTAGTTACAGTGATTATGCTGTACATTTTGCAGTTGTCAACTTATTGGTTTACTCTGGCATTTTAAAGCATGTGTAAGATGCGTCTGGTATTGTTAGGGTTCCCGAAGCAATAGCTGGAAAATAATTACTGAAAATTCATGGAGTATATCTGGGATTGCCAGTGTTTCTACGCAAAGTCAAATATATTGTATCTTACCATGTAGTAAGAACTTTATAGCACTTTACAATTTTATTATAGCGCACATGGTCAGGCAGCCTTTTGGCTTAAGCAACTACACTTTTGCAGGTAGGGTTGAAAGGTGAATGGGTTGGGGTTAAAATGGTGGGAGAGAAGTTGGCAAGGCTAGAATTTGAAAGCTGATTAGGTCCAGCAAACAATCAAAATTTAAACATATTTCGTAGCAGAAATCCTAGGAAATCCTGCCTCAGTTTTCACAAATTTTCTGTTATATTTTGGTTTCCTTTCTAGCTTCTGAGAAAAAAACAAAAAGTGTGGCTGTTAAAGAGGTTGCACTTTATTCACCCCTGTCATAAATGTATAAGTTAACAGGCACAGGAACAGAGAGAATTATGAGATAATAATGCAGACAGCATGTTGGAATGTAATAAATAGTGAAGTCAGAAGGATTTCAAATGCAGATAGAGGTAGATGATAGATAGATAGATAGATAGATAGATAGATAGATAGATAGATAGATAGATGGATGGATGGATGGATGGCTGGATGGATGGATGGATGGATGGATGGATGGATGGTAGGTAGGTAGGTAGGTAGGTAGATAGATAGATAGATAGATAGATAGATAGATAGATAGATAGATAGATAGATAGATAGAGAGGGACAGGCAGGCAGACAGGCAGACAGAGAGACAGCATTCACAGTGCCTATTTATAAAACATTCTAGGCAACATACTGACATTGGTAAGAACATTAAGATATTTTGTTCTCATTGTTCACTTCACTAGCATTATCTGTTGATAACTGCTTCTATGAGTTCTTGTCAGCTTGTCCTGACATCAATGATAACATTTGCCCATCTTATTCCTTGACAGCTTCTTTTCTGATAGCCTTCGGTTGTTCCAGGTTATGGGATCTTAACCAATGACTCTTGGTTTTTATTACACGGCCCAAACATTTAATTTTTATTTTTATTCTTAATGTTTCCAATGGTTTTACTTACACTAGTCATGAATTGTGAGTGTGGTCCAAATATTCTTAACAATTTTCTCCAGCACCACAATTCAGAAGCTTCCATTTTTCTTCTTTCAGGTTTTCAAATACACAAGATTTCACAGCTATTTCAACTAGAAAAATCATTGCCTTAACTGTACCTTGTGTGAATATGTGAATGTGATATCTCTGCAGTTTAAATGTCTCATAATAGATGTCTTTTTTTTTTCATAGCTACTGACAGACTCTGTGGATTTTTGAACTTAGAAACATAACATCTTTTGCTCCTTCATCTGTTTGTATTGGTGTTGCCTGTAGATACAACATTAGCTTGTTATTTTAATTCTAAATAGCCCTGTTTTTGAACATTGTTTTTCACATTTAGTAAGGGATTCTTTGGGTTTTCCTCTCTTTACATTATCAAAGCAGTATCATCAACATATCTGAGCTGGTTGATAAAGTATGTCTTTCAGCAGTTTGAAGTCCAGTTCCATTACTTATCGGCTAGTGCTTATCAATATATATATTCTGCATATACATTTTTAAAGACATCAATATAGAACTGTAGCACACTCCTTTCCCAATTTTGAATCATTTTGTTGCTTTCTGTTTTCTTCTAAATATTGGTTCCTCGACAACATTTTATTTAATAGTCATTGAAGGTAGCCAAATATCCTGATGTTTTTAAGAGCTAGTAAAAGGTTTTTGTACGTTTGTCAATATATAATATCGCTATCCCTATTTTTGTTAATTTTATAAACAAAAAAATGCCTCAGAGCACTGTTGCCTGTTCTGTTTCCCTTCAGATGTTAACAATTTAATTCCAGGATATCTATCTTTTCTGAATCTATCTTATATATTTGCAAATCTCATTCTATGTATTACTAGATCTTTATTGCAAAACCTTGAACTTTTTAATTAGTGGGAAATATTGTTAAACCTCTTAAGAAATTTCAGCTCATCTATTGGCGGAACAGTTGGACTAGAAGACCTCCAATGTCCACCTTGTGATTCTATGATTCTATGTTTTTCAGTGAAATTAATTCCCTGAAATTAATTCACAATTATACTGGTAGAATTTTTCAGCCCACTCTAGGAAACGTGAGAAAGAAATATATGTCAATAATATTAAAATTGGGAATGGGTCATGTGAATTTTTTAAAAAAGGAATCCATAATCAGAAAATCGGCAGCTACCTACGAATGTTCAGATAACCTTCTTGCAAAGCTTACATTAAGGCAGTATTCTGATTTTTTGTTTGACTTTCCTGGATTTCTTCCCAACAATGATGCAAACGGAGAGTATAGTATTTAATTAATTAATTTAGTTTTAATAGCTGCCCATCTCAACTAAGGGACTCTGAGTGGCAAACAGTTTTAAAACAATTACAAACAGTCAAGATAAATAGATGCAGCTGCCAAGAAAATTATCATCACAATTGTCAATAAAGGCAAGAAATAGGATTTTTAACACATTTTGGGACTTTAGGCCCAGCTACATAATCACATTTTAAAAACCTTACAAAAGGCCAACAGGGCTGGGGCCATCCTTCTCTGAAGGAAAGATGTTGCAAAGGCCGGTGGCTACTCCAGAAAAGGTATGTCTTTCAGTCCCTTTCAACTGACATTCTTTCGATGATGGGACCTGCACCATGCTCAACCCGGATTGGATAATAATCTAAAACAGTCAAGGGGCACTTGGTTGAAGAAGGTCGGAATACCTGGATTGATAGTAAAGTCATACATTCCATGGTTCTTTTTTATCCAAGGGAAAGGAGAGCAAATTCTCCTTGGAAGGCTGAAGAACAACTTCAAACAGAAGAAGATGGAGATGATACTAACAAGCATGGCATACAGTGGGAAGAAAACAAGAAACCCTACATAACCAGGGTCAGCATGATGTTTTACCCTGGTGCTGGAATCCGAAGTGATGAAAACGTCTCTGCTACTTATTCGCAGTCCAAAATCTTTAAACAGAGGTAAGCATTGTCCACATACCGATTCTTTCAGAACATTCATGGAACTAATCAGTAACATGGTTTCTAATCAGTGATAATGAAATCAGAAATCTTTTGGCACCAGCAAGCTCATCTTATCATCATCCGTGTAGGTTCACACATTGCACCTAAGCTGTGTCATACTTTGTTGAGTACTTTGTTGGATAATGTTATATCACACTCAGACAGAAACTGGTTTACCATCTACAGAGGCCAGATTCGCACAGTAACCCATGTTCCAAAACTAAACCATGTTACAACCTGGCTAGGGCTATCAACTCTGGGCTGCAAAGATCTGGAGCACCATTATTGAGCATTTGGATTTTTTGCAGCGTATATCCGTTAGCCGAAAGTACAGAATAGTTGATGGACTATGGAGTGGGATTGGTTGGACCCAGAGCAATGCAAGTGGATATTTGTTTCGGATATGGAATAAGCTTTAGCTTATCTCACTAGAGAAACATATTCCTTCCTCTGGGTAAGCAAAAGTCCTTGGAATTGCTGGTAAAGGTTTATTTTATAGTTTGTATAAAAGTTATAGGATCTTACCTGTCATTTTAAAAAGAAGAACATATTATGCCATTTTTGCTCAAAAGGGAGAGCCGAGGTGCCGCAGTGGTTAAATGCAGCCGAGGTGGTGCAGTGGTTAAATGCAGCACTGCAGGCTACTTCAGCTGGCTCCAGTTCTGCAGTTCGGCTGTTCAAATCTCACCGGCTCAGGGTTGACTCAGCCTTCCATCCTTCCGAGGTGGGTAAAATGAGGACCCGGATTGTTGTTGGGGGGAATATGCTGACTCTGTAAACCGCTTAGAGAGGGCTGAAAGCCCTATGAAGCAGTATATAAGTCTAACTGCTATTGCTATTGTGGACCTTAATTTCTTTCCTTTGTTGAGGGCTAAATTGAGAAAAAAAAGTTTGTTCTTCTAAAGGAGGGCTGCAACAGAATAGGGCTGGAAAACTTCAGATGACCAGCAGAGGGCTCAATCTTTCCCGTCTGTGCTGCTAGAGTCCAAAGGCCCAGGGGGGCTAGGACTGAAAAATATGTGTACCATTGTAGCAACAATCTCTCTACTAAGCTTTAAGCCGTGTAGAGAGGTGGTTCAGCTCTTAGTTCGGTATTGCTACCTTACCCAGCGGTCGCCATGGGGAGGCGTCTGAACCGTGCAACTATGTCTTCCTTAAGAGAGTCATAGTTACTCCCGCCTGACCAGCAGAGGGCTCAATCTTTCTGTATTGCTCTTCTGCCATCTACAGACTGCCCAGATTTTGGTTGTCCTTGATCTGGTTGTCCTAAGGAAATAATCAAATTCTTCCCTTTTTAATCCCCTCTCTCTCACACACACTCCCGCTATGTCTTTTGATCCAGCAGCCAAAGTTGCATACCTTCTATTCCATTATTCTTTTTTTCCATGGCAACCAAAATATATCAAGACAAAACATAATCACCAGATGGGAAATTGATGAGATCATGGTGAAGGAATGGGAGACAGGTGGAGACAGGTAGAGGAAGTGTAGAGTCTTGAGGTGCCCAGAAACTGTAGAACTACTGCTTGTTGGAGCTCCAGAAGCTGACCCTGGTGGGAGGTTGGAGGAAAGAGAAATAGCAGGCTGTTTCTCTTAGAGCGCTAAGAATAGCCGGCAAGCTATAATTAACCCAACATAAGGGAGGCCAGGAAAAAAGTCTTGATGCACGTACAGGAACATACACAGAAAAGATATGGATATACATATATATACATATACACATACACACATGCTAATTGGGAAGAGACATGGCCAACAATAAGAGTTCACCATGCCAACATGGAATTAGGGGTGCAGCCCCCCCCCCAAAAAAAATTAAGCTGTCTAGCCTGCTTAATGAGACGAAACACTACCAACTTATCCAGCCCTGCCTGATTTTTACCTCAGAAGATCAGAAACTTGCATAAACTTGAAATAACTTGTGTGATTGGGCTTGTGTGATTCAAATAGCCTCAGACAAATCTTTGGCCCGATTAAGTGGCAGCACCAGATAGACATGTGAATGTGTGCACTCTTGCTAATCAGGCTGGTTGATTAGTGGTGTTGTGTGAATTGTGCCGAGCACAGGTTTATATCCAGCTTCCTGCTTAACAGAAGTCTTTCTGATTCTTGAAGATCATGTTTCCTCAGAGATAGTGTCTCTGGACTGCAAGAGTACCTGGGTCTGGCCTGAAACTGGTGGTTGTCTGAATCAGGCCAGCTCTTCTTCTAAGCCTTCCTGTATGGATCTAGTGGTTGCAAAGAGGAAAAAAGAGTCCCCTGGGACTGTACTTGTAGGGACTGAGGGTACCTGGTGATCAAGCTGAATCTAAAAGGGTGGAAGGAGAGACGTAGAATCAGACCTGAGTAGTATTGGGATAGGAGGAATGTACTAGATAGGATAGGGAACCCCAAGGCTGTTGTCTAGTTTAATGAGAAGAAGGACTAGGGGAGACATGATAGCAGTGTTCCAATATCTCAGGGGTTGCTACAAAGAAGAGGGAGTCAAACTATTCTCCAAGGCACCTGAGGGCAGGACAATAAGCAATGTGTGGAAACTAATCAAGGAGAGAAGCAACTTAGAACTGAGGAGAAATTTTCTGACAGTTAGAACAATTAATCAGTGGAACAGCTTGCCTCCAGAAGTTGCGAATGCCCCAACACTGGAAGTCTTTAAGAAGATGTTGGATAGCCATTTGTCTGAAACGGTATAGGGTTTCCTGCCTAGGCAGGGGGTTGGACTAGAAGACCGCCAAGGTCCCTTCCAACTCTGTTATTCTGTATTCTCTTATTTAGGCTTGAGAATAAAAGATCCCATGAAAAGGCAACAGCAAGCCATTTCTATAATGTTGCCAAAAAGATTGGCAGGGAATCTATGTTTTTGTGTGCCCAGAACTAATTGCTACTTTAAGCTGCAGCATTTAGTTTAATTTTGTTTAACTTTTGCTTCAAAATGTTTTATACTGTAGATCATTTTGGGAACACAGTTGTTGGGGGTAGTTTTTTATGTCAAATAAATTCTAAAAATCCTCAGAATCCAAAAATTTGAGAGGTAAACTGAGGTTTCCAGATCCATTGGGAACACTGAGATCGAATTTATAGAGTTACTTCTTTCTTGCATTTACTGTATTTGCCTCTCTTTCCCCCAAAAAGCTCAAGGCGCTGTGGTTTCACTTCTCTTTTTATTCTCAGAAACAAACCAGTGAGTGGCTTAAAGTCACCAAATGTGTTTGTGGCAGAGATGGATTCCTACCAGTTCGCACCAGTTTGGTAGAACCGGTTCGTCAAATCTACTGAACTGGTTAGAAGAGGTTCCACCAGTGGACCTGGAATGCACGCCACACCTACAGAAGAGGTTCCAAAAATTTTTGAAACCCACCACTGGTTTGTGGGGACTTGAATTACAAGGATTCAATCCTTTGTTTTTTACTCTGCAAAATGTATTGCAATGACAATTGAATCTTAGTAAAGATTCAGGACAGGCAAATTTATTAGAAAGATAAAATAGTGTCCCATGGAAAAAAGAAAGAAAATGCAGTATGATAAACCATTCAGGTAGCCTACCAAAATTGTCCTGGATTGTCTGTTTCCAGGTAAATCCGGGGGGTACTTGGTCTGTCTATTTTATGACCATTTTCCTGCAAGAGATAAAACAGGGCAGGAAATAAGAGCTGCCTTGCGAAGTTTCCACCTGATGCTAGGGAACAGTAACTTAGTTCGCATAGCAATAATAAACTTGTCTTTTTGGCTGGCTGATTTCAGAGAGCAGGTGAAAAACTAGCATAACTGAATATTTCTTTCCTTCCCTCCTCTGGTTATAAAAGACCTGCAAAAAAAAAAGCTCTCTCAGTATTGAAAATAAATCAGGCTAGAATTCACACTGTACCATTTAATTTCCATTTGGAGGAAAGTATGCATTAGCCATACCCTCAAACATTCTGGACTAGAGATGATGCAGGGAAAATGGCCATAGGCTTCAGGCAATGAACTGTCATTTGGTAAAATTGGCCATAAATGTTTAAAGATGGTGGAGAATGGCACACCTAAACTATGCTGGATATGACGGTGTTCTCTTGTCCTGGATTTTGTAATATAATAAATCTTTCCTGGGGCATCAGGATGTTTTGAATTAGCCTTGCCACTAGCATCTACTCAGAGAAAGAATATCCCCCCCAATCTGCAAGAAGAACCTGTGGTTTATGAACAAGGAGGAATGTCCCTTCATGCTTACTTCCAATTATTTGATGCAGCAATACCCTATTATGTATTTTGATTCTGACAAGTGAATAGCTATCCTATTCCTAAGCCAAAGAGCTCCTCCTTGAGGATGGCAGCATGATAACTTACTATGTAAGTATCAGAGGTGGTATTCAGCAGGTTCTGAACAGTTCTGGAGAACCAGTAGCAGAAATTTTGAGTAGTTTGGAGAACCAGTAAATACCACCTCTGACTGGCCGCGCCCCCATCTATTATTTGCCTCCCGAGTCCCAGCTGATTGGGAGGGAATGGAGATTTTACAGTATCCTTCCCCTGCCACGCCCACCAAGCTATGCCCACCAAGCCATGCCATATCCACCAAGCCACGCCCACAGAGCCGGTAGTAAAAAAAATTGAATTCCATCAGTGGTAAGCATAGTGCACAAAATTGTCTGCTATAATGTCTTGCCTGTCAATGACTTCTTCAGCTTCAACCACAATAATAGAACAGATACAAACTTAATGTAAACCGTGCCAAACTTCATTGCAGAAAATACGACTTCAGCAATAGAGTGATCAATGCTTGGACTGCTCTACCTGACTCCGTTGTTACATCCTCAAACACTCACAGCTTCAATTTTAAACTGTCTACCCTGGACCTCTCCCCATTCTTAAGAGGTCTGTAAAGGGGGCGTGCATAAGCATACCAGCGTGCCTACAGTCCCTGTCTTAGTGTCCCCATTTATCTGTATTTACTTCCTTTGTTCATGTTTATGTTCATGCCTATACTTGTTATCTTCTACATGTTTGACAAACAAACAAACAAATAACCATTGGGTTTTCTTTCCTTAACAGTGGATCCAATTTTCAGCTTCAGGATTGCAAATTGTGGGACAACTATCGTTCACTGCTCCTTTTGCTGCATCAGAAGGATCTCGAAATCCAAGGATTGAAAAGTGCTGCCCAAAAGTATCCAGATGACCGACTGAGTTACATTTTACAGGAAATTGTGAAGTCAAAACACAGAGGACTGGGGAAGAAGTGAGTTACAGAAAGTTGAGCTTTCCTAAAACCTGGACTTGATCCAGCCCCAAAACACAGAAAACTTGTCTTGCAGAATTACAGGTCATCCTTGGCTTACGATCACAGTTGATCCCAAAATTTCTGTTGCTAAGCAAGGCAATTATAAAGTGGGTTTTGCACTATTTTATGACCTTTTTTGGCCACAATTGTTAAGTGAATTGCTGCAGATGTTAAGGGAATCATGCAGTTGTTAAGTGAATTTGGCTTCTCTCATTGACTTGTTAGAAGCCAGCTGGGAAGGCTACAAATGATGATGTCCCAGGATAGTGCAATGATCATAAATGCCAGTTGCCAAGAGCCCAAATTTTGATCACATGACTATGGGATGCGGCATCATCATAAGGTCATGCGTGTGAAAACGATCATAAGTAACTTTTTTCCACTGCTGTTGTAACTCCAAATGGCCACTAAATAAATGGTTGTAAGTTGAGGACTACTTGTATAGATTACCAGAAATCCATGTCACTGTCATTATCAAGGGCAGTAGTGATGGGGGTGGGAATTACAGAGTGGTGATCGTGTAAGGCTGGGCCCAGGGGAAGTGACACTGTGTCATAGAACACTGCTTGGGTTATTTGGATCTGCACCCTAAGTCAACAGGGGGGAGCAGGGCTGGCCTCTGTGCCTTGTGAACTTTCTCCCTATAGAAGTTGTCCAAGAGTAAAACAATGCTTACATAGCTTATATCTGGCTGCTCTCATTTAATTTTGTTTCACATAGTAATCACCTTGATATCTTGCCGGGGTGCGGGGGACTTCCATGGGTGCAGTCCAGAGGTGGGTTCCAACCAATTCGGTCCGGTTCAGCCAAACTGACAGTTCAGCCAGCCTGGGTTGCAGAACCAGCAGCGACCCAGGCTGGCCATGCCCCCTAGTCACTGCTGTCGCCATCTTTTTGGGGAGTTCTGCGCATTCACAGAACAATTTCCATTGAATTGTGCATGCACGTACAGCACGTGTTTTGCATGCATCCAGCATGCAAAACACACCCGCGAGAGAACTAGCAGTAACGTCAGCCAGAACCCACCCCTGGTGCAGTCACCTCTTCACAACTGGTCCTAACAATTGATATTAGAAACATGCAAGCTTGGGAATTGAATATATCTGGAGGACATGTTTGGAGATGGCTGCACTAGGTGAATCAGAAGAATAACTGCTGGAGAAAAAGCCTTCCTTAAAATTCCTAATTATTCCTACTCAGTACTCAGTAGAAATAATTAGATGTAGAAAGTATGTCCAGCTCAGACGAATATGTCCCATTTGTTAGGATTTTGATAAATGTTTGACCCACTGTTACAAATGGGTGAGAAACAGTTATGTTTCTGCTACAGAGCACTTTAGCTTTCTATACGGTTGTCATTTCATATGACTGTTTACAAAAGCAATGAGGATGCTATTTGCAGGAAAAAAACCCATTTCATTCATATATACCGTGTGTCTATGTATCCATCCATCCTATAATATATTTATATTTATATATTTATATTTGGGCAAATTGAACAATTGTGATGCATGCAACAATAGAAAGTACATTGAAAGAAAAGATTTCTAATTTTCAAACAGCAAATATGTAAATATTTTTTTATCTATTGCCTAATACATTGATTCTGGAAAATGATTTTGTAAAATATTCTGGCTTGGCCTTCTAGTACGATTAATCTGCTTGCCTTTCTCAAATACCACTGAAGACTTGGTTCTAAGTTGTATATTTTAGATCTGGCAGCTAAGTAAGATTTTATGCAGCCTTGGGGCTACAGCATATTGCAAAAAATCCTGCAAGAAATGACATAACCAGTGCTTGAACAAGGTTTCCGAACCTCTCAGAAAGCCTTATTTTTTACTAATGTGACATACTCATCGGTATTCAATTTTAATTCCCCCCCCATCATTATGGGCCACAAGTAACTGTTTAGCATATAATTGTTATTCGAAGCTTTCACCATTCTAAACAAAAGAACACAAATGACATCTCAAATAGATACAAGCTGATCACTGTTGGCCATCAAGCAAGCATGATTAATGGATGTAGTTACCACAGACACCGACTGTTGTACCACAACAGTATACGGTTAAAGTGGAGAGTTGCTCCTGTTAATAGTATAAGACAGTGTTTTTCAACCTGTGCCGTGGCACACTAGTGTGCCGTGACATAGTGTAAGGTGTGCCGTGGGAAAATTACTTTATATATAGTCAATATAGGCACAGTTAAAATTTTTTAACATTTTCTAATGGTGGTGTGCCTCGTGATTTTTTTCATGAAAAAAGTGTGCCTTTGCACAAAAAAGGTTAAGAACTGGTATAACACTGGTATAAGAAACCAGCTGGCTGAAGAGTTATTTGTTTTCTTTCTTTGAAAGAATACACAAATAGATGTTATCTACTAGAAGAACTGCACATCTTCCACAGTATAATTTTTTTTTGTGAGATATGGAGTTCCTTTTGGATGAGATGTAGCTGTTGAAGAGATACTACAAATGTATGTGGGGTATACCTGTGCACTGTATTTATTTCCACCAACATTTGCGTTGTGTCAAAATCTGCTCTGAGTCTAGACATAATCTTGAAGACTTTCTCTTGAAAGAGTACAGGCATGAGGGAGAAGAAACCTTCATGACAGAAGGCAGGAGGGTGATGAAAACTGTTCTGTACAAAACAACGTGGCAGAAGAGGAAAAACAGAGATATTGTTAATGTATATACATTTTTAAAAATGCTCCACATTTTCTAGGGGTACAATTTGTACCAGCCTGTTGTGGTCCTGTGTCTGCTGTCATTGTCCACCGAGCCTCAGAAAATGGTTGCCAGCTTATATGTAACAAAATTCACAGCAGCTCCTCTCTGTCGGATAGGCTTTCCCTAGCAAAACAGTGGATTTAATTTGCATTCTGTTTCTTTTGCTAATACCCTGTTTCCCCGAAAATAAGACCTCCCCAGATAATAAGCCCAATTGGGCTTTTAAGAGCATGCGCTAAAATAAATCCTCCCCCCAAAATAAGCCCTTCTTGAAAATATTGCAACACAGCAGCAGCCATGAGGTGACCACGCTCGTTGCCTCCTGCACCTCAAAAATAATAAGACCTCCCCGAAAATAAGGCCAAGTGCTTATTTCAGGGCTCAAAAGAAAATAAGACCCTGTATTATTTTCAGGGAAACACAGTATATTTCTTTTGCTTTAAAAATGGGAATCTCTTCCCTTTGTATATAATTCAGGAAAATAAGTCTGGCCCTGTCAAATATAGCTTGAGCTAGAGAGAATCCTTTATTATTTATAAAGGATGATTTATTATTATGCTCATTCGGAGATTTGGAAATAGCTTTAATGAAGTTTGAAGTGACGTTGTTCTAGCAGTAAACCCCACTGAATTTGTTTCTGAAGCAGTAGTGCCTTCATTGATGTAATGGTGATAATTACAGCTTTGTCCTTTTTAAACAAAGCATCTTTATTTTCAGGCTCCCATCAGGTGTTCAGAGCAGTTGTCTAAACCTAGGCATAATACATTTTCAATTTTACTCACTAAAATTCCAGAATTTATTCCAGAAGAAGGAGAAATTCTCCAACACGTTCGCAAGAGCAGAGCTTCCCTTTATTTAGAAAATAATGTAGGATCAACCTGCAACTAATGGCTTCTCCCTATTACTTCTGAGAATTTGAACTTCAGATGAGATACGTTATATAGGTCTATAAATCAGTGCTGCTTATGAACTAGGCAAAGTTTATTCCTATAAATAAACCACAAAATTTGTAGTCCCACTATATCTAGGCTATACAAAAGTGTAATGAAGCAGTGAGATCCCAGAATGCTTATATGTTACTGGGATAAAGGAAATATTGAGTGTAAAGAAGCTAGTTCCTACCTTCTTGAAAGCTACTATTTGCTTACAGTGTTTTTATTTATGTTGCCTCTTCTGAATTTGGCTTGCCAGAGTTTCTTGAAGTGTTATTCCCACAACAATTTTGTGAGATATCTTGGCCTAACGGATTGCATAGAATAGAAAGTTACCAGTTGATCTCAGTTATGGAACTGGGACTTAAACCTGACTTTCTCCAGCCTAAATCCAATGCCTTAACATTTACATTGGCACTCAATTGCTAATCCTAATTCGCAATGTATATTTTTAGTGATTTCAATTCTTGGTTGCGCTTTGGACTTTCATTGTCTTTAGATTGATACTTCTGGTGTAAAGGGCAATCAAACTGGGTCTATTTCCCCCGCCCTTTGTCACTCCAGTAGATCTCCTGGATTCTGTACAACAGGATTTCTCAATCTCAGCAACTTTAAAATGTGTGAACTTCAACTCCCAGAATTCCCCAGCGGTCTTAAAGTTGTTAAGATGGAGGAACCCTGCTCTGGGGGGGGGGGCACAATTTCATGGCATGTTTTTCAGAGAAAAGCAACGAGGATGGTTTACCCCCTAATTTAACCCATAAAAAAGCTGTGCCAGATCCAAAAGGACCCTTTGCAGGATCAAACGTGGAGTTCAACACAATGTTTGCACCTATTTTAGTGACACAAATCAGGAGCTGTGGAAACTTCTATTTAATCCTGGGTGATGCGGGCTATGGCACTGACTTCGCCATTGGTCGTTCTCTATCCTCTAATACTCAGTCAAGGTTTTTTTTAAAATAATGGAATCTCCGCAGTATCTCCGCATGGGTTACACAAACTCTTGTGGTTTCCCATCCCCCAGTCGCTTCACAGGCATACAATTCATATGCATGATTCTTGAGAACGTTGGGCTTCACCCAAGGAAGCTAGAAGGAAATGATTCAAGGACATATGTCTATGATGACGTAGGTCTATGGAGATTCTTTGATGAATTAGCTTTATTACAGATGTTAGCAAAGCTGTAACTAGAGCAGACAAACAGGAAAGGCCAAAGCTTCAACAGACATGTGGATATGGATAAGAGAGCTCTTCCGCACTGTAGCCTTCAAGTCCCTACCTCCTCTGCATCAACAGGTGACAATGAAGCTTGCTTAATCCTGTCTCCATTTTGGCCACAGTGAAGGCAAAGCCTTCTGGTTGAACTCCTGTTAGCACAAACCTTGATTGATGGATTCTCCTGCTGCTCTTCGCCCTCCCAACAACAGCAGGAAAGCAATAGATTGCTTTACCTTCTGGAGGCAGGTCCCCTAACTACTTACTGGTGAGATAAACATACACTGTTTTACAGTTCTCCTTGTCCAGTGGAATAGAAGAGAAAATTGGGAAGAACTCTTGTTTGTTTCAGGCAGCTAAAACAACAACAACAGTGGCCACCAAAACAAATGGCCTTTGTTCCATGCTAAGTCTGTTGAAAAAATAAATAAACAAACAAAAAGATGCCCAGCTTTTCTCTTCTACTCAACCAGTGGGGAATGAGTTCAAGGTCTAGCTAGCTTTACATGGCAAACAGTATGAGATAGCTGTCAAAAGGAGAGAGTGCGTGTCCCTAACATAACAGACACCAGCCAATGGGAATGAAGGGATTTGTGCAAGACGAAGGAAGCCCATCAGGCTTGTACCAGCAGGAAGTCGGGGAAGGGGAAAGAAATTTTTTGATGTGGAGCAAGAAAACTTTTGTAGTTGGCCTTCTTAACAGTCTCAGGACAGGCTGAGGCTTGAGGGAGAGGGGCGGTCTAGTAACATGAAATAAAATAAATTAAAAATGTATTTTGTATGAAATATGTATATAAATATTAAAAAATCAAAAAATCATCCACTTCTGCTACCTAAAGCTATAGGTGGCCTATCTCTGTGCAAACAGGAAGTATAGATCAGCCCATAATTAGTCCAGCATTTAAATCTTATGTTTCATTTCCCCCATAATGGATTAAAAACCAATTATTTCTTCACCAGAAGCAACATCTCTGGATTATTAGTATAGTGCAGGGGTGTCAAACTCAATTTCATTGAGGACCGCATCAAGGTTGTGTTTGACCTCAGGGGGTAGGGGGGCGTGGCCACTTTGACGTCATTCGTATTGGAGGTGCCTGTGGTGGCCCAAGCGCTCTACCAGTGAAAACGGGTTTCCGAGCTTGATTTTTGGGCAGAACGGCCTCCTGCAACTCTTTGCCAGCAAAAATGGACCCCCCTCCCCCCAAGCTCCATTTTTACTGACAGAGAGCTGCTAGAGGCCATCCCGGCCGAGAATGAAGCTCTCCCAAGCCCTCCCGAGCTCCATTTTTGCAGGCAGGCGCATTGTGGGTCGGACCTTTGTTGTTTCCAGGGTGACCTCATGGGCCAGATTTAAGCACCCCATGGGCCGGATCTGGCCAGCGGGCTCTGAGTTTGACACCCCTGGTATAGTGGATCCACTTAATCTCAGCTTTCCTGGTCTTTCTAACCCTCAGAATCCAGGGAAAAATCATATTTATAGAATAGGACGGCTTTCTCCAGTTAGTTACTTGATTTCTAATGGACCTTTATAAATATCTTCTCTATGTTAGCTATAATGGTGATGAGTGCAGTGTTGGAAGACCTCAAGGACAGCTTAGGGATAGATCGCTATGTGGTTGCTTGGAGTTAAAAATGATTTCATGGCACTTTATTTTAGTGCCCTCCAGATGTGTGAAACCACATACAGTATCTGGTTTATCCCCCTTGAGAGCAATAGCAATTGTTGGACATACAGTAATTTGGAAAACACCAAGAAGTTTTAATGTCTGCGTTACCAAGAGCAGACCAAAGAACAAGTGAAATTACTAATTTTATGTTAAGCAAAAACATTGTTTTTTATTCCAGAATAGTTGTATAAAGAAATATATTATTTTTAGGAGCCCTCATGAAGAAGCCCTTCAAAAAGAAGTAGATCAATTGAACACTGACCTGAGAGCTGTTAAGGAAGATTATGTACAGGTAAAGAAGCATCCAGCAATATTTGCCTGAAGATTGATACCATGGATATAGCTGTACTTTGGTAGGAATTTGAACACAGGTTTCCTTGATTTAAGTTCAGCTCTTTTTTTTTCTTTTTTTTTAGTTTCCTAACATTTTCACACCGGTGCAGGATCTGCTTTGTTTTTGGATCAATTAAGTGTTAATCTATTGGTTGCAACTTGCAACAGTTTAATCGCCTGTGACTGAACCAAAGTTACCCAGCCATTTTTCATACCAAAAATAGAACTAGAATTCACAGTCTCCTGGTTTTTCCCTTGGTGCCTTAACCACTACACGAAAATGGCTCCCTCAACCTTAATTACTAGTATTGCAGAATATTTTGATTTTGATATTTTGATCAATGTCCACATGCTCTCATTTGTTTTTGGTCTGTCTTTTTGAAAAGGAGATAGAAGAGCTGAAAAAAGACCTCACAAACTTGAATTTGCACATCAAGAATTTGCAGCAGAAAATAAAGACCCTGGGAGTAAATTTAGATGATGAAAATGAGTCTGAGTTTGGCCTATTTCTGGCTGAAGAGGAGAAATCACCAAGTGAGAGTTTTGAGGTAGGAGCCAACAAATAATGTCTGTCTGTATTTCCTTATCTCAATCTTTTTTAATCATTAAATAATATTTTAATTATGATTTGTTTCTTTTACCAATTTCTGATTTTTGTTTGGAGGAGAAATAGCTTTCAAATGGATTGAAAAGTCCTGTAGAATACTAAAGGCTTATGAAATTGATCTAGGATCCTCCTCATGATACCTTTGGCTCCTCATCGTGCCTGAACTTGTAATATTAAAAAAAAAAAACATTTTAATGAGCACAAGTTTCCTTAATCCACATCCAGTACCTTAATCACTACACTTTTTTTTCCTTCCTAGCATCTATTGTTTAGCCTTTTTCACGCTTAGGTGTATAGGGTCCTTTGCTACATATTTTTAGATAAGATAACCTTTATTGTCATTTTTTTACTTCAACATTTTACCTTCTTGTACTTTCTTTGATGATTGATCTCATCCAATGTGGAAGATACTTTGTAAATAGCACTTCCAGTGATAACCATTGCACATCTGGAATTGTGCTTAAGGATGCTTAAGACATGTCAAAGTGACAGATGTGCCCACCATTTCCAGATCTCTAGAGTCAAAGGTTTCTACAGAAGACACACACACACACACATACACAAAACTCTAATGTGCTATTTTAATCTAGTACTGTCAATCCATCTATTAACTTTTTCTCCAAACCTTTGCTCCCAAAAGATTCTCTAGATTCTAGAGATTTGAAGTTTTACTCATCCCAGAGCAATTATAAAAGGATGAGGAAAAACTTCTGTTGCGTAAATAAAGGTTGGCTAATGAAATTTTGGAAGAAGCTCAGTGTCTGCTGCTAGGTAGGGATTGAGCCGATAGTGAAGCTTGCTTCTCAAATATATCTCCTTCCTGAGCATGGCTTTAATTAACATAACAATTGTAGAAGAAATATTATATTTGGAAAGAGGATTCTACTTGTCAGGAAAAAATGTGACAATTATTTATGAAGTCAAGTTCAAACATGTAAAGTAAGATAGTTTCATATTTTTATCTTTAGTGAAACAAGTAATTTGAGTATTGGGAACTAACTGGTTTATGCCATCATGCTACGAATCCCTTATCCATTTAATGGAATGCAAATGTATACATTCTGTCAAATGCTAAAATGGAAGAGTGAAACAGTAAGCAATGGAAGAGAAAGAGGAAAATATTAAGACATGAAGCGGCAGAAATAAATACTGTGCATTTCTCATACATCAGGATCCAAATAAGGAGATGATGATGAAAGTCAGACAGACAGACAAATAGACAGACAGACAGACAGACAGACAGACAGACAGACAGACAGACAGATGATAAAAGATAGATCAGGGTCCCCAACCCCTGGGCTGTGGCCCAGTACCGGGCCATGGCCTATTCAGAACTGGGCCCTGCAAGTGATGGGCCGATGTGCACATGTGTGCACAGCTGGATTTGTGACGCAGCAGGCTGGTACACATGCACACCAGGGATGGACTCTGGCTGCTGCTACTGCCAGTTTGCTCAGGGATGCACACACGCTTCATGCACACTATGCGCACATGTGCAGTACTAAAAAAAAGCTTGTGCAGTACAAGCAAAAAACAAGATGGCGGCGCCATAGGCGCCGCCGAGAAAACCAGTTCGGGGGTGTGGCAGGCAGAGTTACTACCTACTTGGCTGAACCAGTCCAAACCGCTAGGAACCCACCTCTGATGCACATACACGCAGCTCAACTTCTTCAAGTCGAGCAGTACACCCATACACATACAAGCAGGCTCACCACTCAGATGTTGAGCTGAGTTCACATGGCCCGGTTCTATATATGCAGGTTTTGGCATATCCGGGTCTTTTCCTGTGTAAGATTGAGAGTATCTTGGCAACGTTTCAACAATGTCTCACTTGCCATCTTCAGGCTGGTGCCTTCGGCTTCGTGCTTGGGTGAGCAAAGCGTGATCGGAGCTGCCGTCTTTCGATATTGGTGGGGGTGAAAATCTACAAAAACACA
Organism: Thamnophis elegans; assembly: GCF_009769535.1. Classification (NCBI taxonomy): domain Eukaryota; kingdom Metazoa; phylum Chordata; class Lepidosauria; order Squamata; family Natricidae; genus Thamnophis; species Thamnophis elegans. Next base: position 75,890,721 of record NC_045541.1, on the reverse strand, counting down.
CACACACACATATATACAAAGAGAGAGACAGAGAGACAGAGACAGACAGAGACAGAGCGGGAGAAATTGCAGGTGGACTCACTTGGCCGTGATTCATTTGTACAGTAAGGAAGGAAAATCAAAAATCTCTTTGAGAACTACTCAGTACTAAGAGCAATAGATGAAACAGATTGACTTTCAGATGAATGGAGTCAATTGCTGTTTGAGAAATGTATAAATATCCAGCTGTGGCAACAACTGTCTCACCTTATCTGCATGTGAAAGCTAAGCAGTGTCAGGCCTGGTTAGTATTATGTGGGAGAGCCCTGGGGATGTAGGCTAGACTGGAAATTCAAAAGCTTACCTCCGAAAGGGCAAACCAATTCTATAATCCTGTCAAGAAAATGACGTGTCCATGAATCACCAACCATTATATGCAATCTGAAGGTAGTCTTACTTTTTACTGTTGAAAAAGGCTGGGAGGGAAAGGAAAAGATTGTGGCAAAAGGCTAGTAATGACATGATGAAGCAGAACTCTTGGGCAGAGATGGATAACTTGATATACTGTATTTTATTGTAATTTTCTACCCTAGTTTCAGTCCTGGCAGAAATATGGAAATGATACAACAAAAAACAAAACAAATAGAACAAACTCAATATTGCTAAAAATCTAACAATATTAAGCTGGAAAATATTGTGTTGTTAAGACACATAACAACACACATCCCTCCTCAAATGTATTTTCCCAAGAAAAATACACTATCAGCTTAATAGCAGCATGTAACCAGCTTCTTAATTAGGCAACGGCTTTTTCCTATCAAATAGGGAAATAAACATTTAGAAAAAGCATAACTCCTCCTTCTTCCTCCACATCTTCTTGAAAGTTTAATTAGAGATCAAGCCACTTTGGCAATCAACACATCAGTCCTATTAAGGCATTGCCAGAAGTGAAAAATCTTGCAGAGAAATAGGCAGAATTCCAGTCTTGGCTTACTCTGCAAGAAATCACTAGTTAGTAAAGGCTAGAGGAAAGTCCAATGCTACTTCTTCTGCCCAAGTTTTCTCCTTACCCCTACTCCAAGCATTTGGAGAGTGATTGGAGAAGAACTCCCCCCCCCCCCCAGTCTTCTGCTTGAATGCAGGCAAATAGACCTTTCCTGGTATTGCTTCTTTTTCCACAAGTAGCTTGAGTAAGGATTGCTGAAGGCTGTTGGCTGTGGTCCAGTTAAATGGCATTGGAGGGGAAGTCAAGAAAGATTCATAAAGAAGAAGAAGGCTTGAAGACATGTGATTGCTCCCTGTTGCTAGATTGCTAGACAGAAAGAAAATGAAATTGCAGAGGAAAGGAGAAAGACAAAACTGAGGAAGATTTTAATCAGTTTTGGAGGAAAGGTTCTCCAGGGTTTAAGGAAGGCTGAGAGTGGTTAAAGAATGGTGCCACTATTTTGAGCCTACTTCTAGAAGGTCTAGGCGGCCAGAAGAAGGAATTCTAAATTCTAAAATTCTGCTGACATTTTGAAGGAAACAAGTACTATATATTTGGTGGTGTTTGACAGAGCAAGTATCCATTGAGTGCTGAATCTTGATTATTTTCAATTAAAGACATGTAGGAAATGTTCATTCTTGTACACATTTAGCTACATTTGAAGAACGGGGGGGGGTGTTAGAAAAAGAGATCTTGTAAAATAGCAGAGGAATTCGAAGATTACCTTTTGTGATGGCTAACGTGGTGAGCAGCTGAGATACGGAGCGTTGAAGTGCTGTAGAAAGGAACAGTTTTTCACGGTTAATCAGAATTAGTGTTTTAAATGAACCAAACAGAGATTGTGAGCAGTAGAGAAATGCTTTACTAACTCTAATTTTCTTGGAAAGAGATGGCTGGTAATTTAGGGTTTTTGTTTTTTGTTTTTTTTACAATTCAGTAAAAAGACTTGCAATGAAGTATTACATTGAAAATACATCCATCTTTTAGGGATACCACTGAAGGAGTATTTGTTGACCGTTGACCGTTCCATGACTTTCTAGCTCCTCAATGAAGCCTGCACATACTTAAATCTGAATCTCAAAAAAGTCAAGTCAAGCAAACATGTCCCGAGTGGCAGACTATCAGCAACACAATTTGAGACCCATTTCCCCATCATCTCCTAGATATGATTCATTATGAACAGGATGGTCTCCATTCTTCTGAGCTTTTCTTCATTAAATGTAGTTCTGCCACCTTTCTGGTATTTCTGGATCATTTTGGATCAAAGCAAGATCATCCCTTTGGTAGAGGAACCTTGTTTCAAAATATTTTTCCAAATATTTCCATTTCTTCTTATATCAGTGATTCATGTTGACACATTTCAACTTTTTCTATCTCACTGGTCCTTCGAATGGATTCTTGCCCAATCCCATTCTCTGTTGGCAGCCAGTTTATTTCTGCTCTGAGACTTGGATCAACCTGAATAACAGCTGACCAGCAGTTACAAGTCAGGTTTTATAGAGCAGCAGAAAACAGAACTCTCTACTGCTTCCTTCCATCCAGTATATCAGCCAGCTGTTGTTTAGTTGTCCTGACCTTGGGTTAAATGCCCTTCTGGAACTGCTGGAGCTTGGTAGATGGCTTTTCCAGCAGGAATGTGGGAGAGGAGGTCCTTCCCTGAATGAAATATGTCCTGGAGCTGCAAGCCAGAACAAGGATACCTGTGATTCACAATGGGGCTGCCCCTTCAGTTTTCTGTTGTACGCAGACAACAAGTGACCACTTCAACGGAGCTCTAGGAAGAAGCTCTGTGTAAGAATAGATAAACTCATCACTAGATTCTTATCCTCATCCATATAAAGTTGAGTCCAGTAGAATGGAATTTAGCTGTCTGAGCAAAATGTAACCCTTTTTTTTTTTCCTCTTCTGAATTGGGGGCTGTAAAGAATTCTGCATGTGCAAAGGCATATGATTCAAAAGGGAATGGAACAGAGAGCTACTCAGCTCAGCAAACCACAGCTCATAAGACTTGGAGACAAAGCACCTCATGTTCTGGGATCTGATGAAATCATTATTCTCTTGACACCTTAATTTAACATGACTAATAAGGGTAGTGAGGGGAGGTGGGTGGCAGATTCTGTTCCTGTTGCAAACAAACAGAAACCATTAGTCAGGAAATCTAAATAGGAAGATCAGAATGTTAATGTATTAGAGGTTGTTTTTTTCCTGTTGATTATAAGATTTATTAGATGACTTTTTAAAAAAAACAGTCATAAAATTCAAGCTGTTCTTTAATTAATTATATTTACTCATTCATTATTGTTCTTTCAACAAAAAAGGAACCTCTTGTTCAACCTTTAACAGATTGCATTTCCTTGAGTGAATTTTTTTCCCTTTTCTCATATATCTTTGAACCTTGAATTTTCATCTTTTATTTCTGCATTTTGGGGGAGGGTGTATAAATTGCATTAAGTCAAAAACTATTTTGCTTGCTTTGGGCAGAGCATCTACTCATTATGCCACTAAAGTTCCCTCCCCCCTCCCTCATCTCCCCACCTCTGAAGTGATAAAATACAGCTCTAGTATACTAAAAGGCTGCCGGTTCCTGTTTTAGTGCAATCAATGAATCCAGCCATCATACCTTATTCAACACACCCCGATTTAAACAAACCGTGAGTGAATATACCTTATAGCAGTAGACTTATATACCGCTTCATAGGGCTTTCAGCCCTCTCTAAGCGGTTTACAGAGAGTCAGCATATTGCCCCCAACAATCTGGGTCCTCATTTTACCCACCTCGGAAGGATGGAAGGCTGAGTCAACCCTGAGCCGGTGAGATTTGAACCGCTGAACTGCTGATCTAGCAGTAGCCTGCAGTGCTGCATTTAACCACTGCGCCACCTCGGCTCTTATGTAAACTAGCCAGCCCAGGAGAGGCTGGTTTGCTTTGCAGAACAGAGATTCACTTCCCAGGATCTCCTGTCAAAAGATTCTCAAGACTCCAAGCGTTTTACCAGCCAGAACAATTTGCATTGGAATGAATGGACTAACTGCACTTAGGGTAACATGATCATATATCCAAGTTGTGTTGCACATGACATGTTCTGCTTGGGTTTTCTTATGATAGTGCATCTTTGTTCACTTTAGAAACAAGTGTGTTTCTATTACAGGTCATCCTTGACTTACAATCATTTGTTTAGTGACCATCTGAAATTACAACAGCATTGAGGAAAGTTACACATGGATAGTTTTCACACTACTGTTGCAGCATCCCAATGGTCACATGATCAAAATTTGGGCGCTTGGCAACTGGCGTGTATGTTTGACAGTTGCAATGTCCTGGGGCCATGGGATCACTCTTTGCAACTTTCCTGGCTGGCTTCTGACAAGCAGTCAATGGGGGAAGTCAGATTCACTTAACAACCATGTGATTCACTTAACAACTGTGATGTTTCACTTAATGACTGTGGCAAAAGTTAATTTTACAACTGCCTTGTTTAGCAATGGAAATTTGGATATGGTGGATATAACTCAAAGACTTTACCTGTACCACATTCACCTTATTTAAATCTTTGTGTTCTTCATTGCTTCTACTTCTTTGAGTAAATTCTTATTTATTTCCCTCTCTCCCTCCACCCTTTTGTTCAGTCATTCTCTGGTTTGCTATTAATGTTGCAGAATTTTCTTTGGTTTCCACAATGATTAATAATCAAGCAGCTGGATTAAAGTTCTATCCATCAACACTAGAGGCCAGGTTGCAGTAGCAAGCTATGGCCACTAGAGGACACACTTTGCTTGTCAAATTTGGATCCTTTCCTTCTCCCTTTCGATTATAAAGTGAACAACTCTGAAGCATTTGCATGTACCCACATCATCCATGGATGCTTTTATATGATCTGTACCTTGCATCATTACATAGCCAAGTAGTTTTGTTCTGTTTAAACAAGCCCCCAAAGGAAATGAATCCAGTTACAAAACCAGTGGAGCAATTTACCAGATTTTATAATTCAGTTATATTTGCAACATCTTAACTTACCCCTAGGTCTTTTTTGCTACTTTCTGTCTCATACTAAAGTCATTCCTACCTCTTTTGGAGAACTCCGATGAACTGTTACAATGCCCATGAAAGCACAAAGAGGCAGAAGACACTAAACAGCTGCATCCCCTAGGCTTTCATTGCCCACCATAACCAAGCTGTCCATCCTTCCGAGGACGGTAAAATGAGGACCCGGATTGTTGGGGGCAATGTGTTGACTCTGTAAACTGCTTAGAAAGGGCTGTAAAGCACCGTGAAGTGGTAAAGAAGTCTAACTGCTATGGCTATTACTCTTCCATTTTCCAACCCAACAATTCAACTAGTTTGATCTGTCCTCCATGCATTTGCCTAATCCTGTTTTATCTAGTTAGAAAATGGTGGCCATCATATTGAAATATGGTTGGGCTTCATCGAGTGTTCTGTAGTATAGGGTTCTTCACTATAATTCAGAGGCTTCCATTTTTCTTTGTGGAGTCTTTCTGATGATTTAGCATTCACTGACATTGGCAGTAAGGAAACCATGGCTTTGGCTATAAAGTTTAATTTATATCTATTGAGTCTGGGGGATCTCACAACATCCATAATAATCATTAATTTGATTTAAAAAATCAATTTTAAATATAATAATAATTAAATGTTAAGTGAGAACCTGTGTGGTGTAGTGGTTAACGTATCTAGTTGGAAACTGGAAGGCCATGAGTTCTGCCTTAGGCACAAACTCAGCTGGATGACCTTGGACGAGTCATTCTCTCTTAGCCCTAAGAAATAGGCAGTGGCAAACCATTCTGAAAAATCTTGTCAAGAAAACAGTAGAGCCTGTCCAGGCGAGAACTCGACAAAGGGTCAAAGGAAAAAAAAGGTTTAAGTAAGTTCAGAATACATCTAGAGAAGGGAAGTGTGGGAAAAGAATGAAAGAGGAAGCTATCTAAATGTTTTCTCCCCCCCTTTCATTGCAATATTGAATTACCCCCCTCCCAAAAGAAACACTTGTAAATGCTTAAAATTATTCCTTGCAAATTATCAGCTGGAGCATAATGGAGCTGGACTGCTTTGGGTGTGGGTGAGTGATTGTGTTGCTGTTAGTTCTGTTGTGAACCACTTACCCTTATTGTATTCAAGATATTGTGCTAAGTTTAACAAATAAATGTGAAATTAAGCAGAACTAAAACAATTGTTTTCATATGTGTCAAATTAGTCATGTATATATAGTGGCGCATAAATTGTGCTTGGTCTGGAAAAAGCTGTACAAAGCAACTATTTTTGGCACACAGCATGTCACAAATTAATCTGATCTATTTACTAAAAGAGTAAGAAGTGTTTCAACAATAATAGAAGTGTTTTTATTCCAGGATGCTTCACATGCTGATTTATTGGTACGCTTGTGTACATGTAGTCCTTAACTTATGACCACAATTGAGCCAAATTTTTCTGTTGCTAAGTGAGACATTTGTTAAATGAATCATTGGAGTTGTTTAGTAACACAATTGTTAAGGGAGCCTGGCTTGCCTTTGACTTTACTTGTCAGAAGGCCACAAAAAGTGATCAGGTGACCCTGGGACACTGCAACCGTCATAAATATGTCAGTTGCTAAAAATATAATTTTTGACCAAGTGACTATATGGATACTGCAACGGTCATAAGTGTGAAAAATGGTACTAAGTCACTTTTTCAGTGCTGTTGTAACTTTGAACAGTCACTAAGTGAAGTGTTGTAAGTAAAGGACTACCTGTATCATGGAGGCCATTACAATTGCAATGTCTCCTCTACATATCAAGGGGAGCTGGATGGAGTTTGGTCCTGCTTCATAGGAACAGGGGCAACTTAATGAATCACAGTCTTTTCTATCCAGCATGGGAATAAACTCTGCCCTTAATGAAGTGCATCTGTGTCTTAATTAAAATAATATAGTTCACCCTATAGGAAATAAGATGCTGGATTCTTTTTAAAAATATTCCTTTTATATGCTGCTGGCTGCTGGAAGTTAGCACAAAATGCCAAAAGAGTCAGTCAAGACGTCTTTAAAAGTTTATAACCCTGGTAAAAATACTACTAGTAAATTAAGAATAAAATGTGAAGACGTGCATTTTAACACATTTGCTAAATGTAACTCTAAAGAGAAGGCATTCCTTAATTTGAAAGCCACCTATAAGAATGAAACTACAGGCGGTCCACATGGAACAACTGCTCCTTCGATGGTCACTTGAAGCTACAATGGCACTGATGAGTCCTTGTAGTTGTGACTGTTGCAATGTCCGGATCATCACTTGCCAACTTCACTGCCAGCTTCCCACAGGTAAAATCAACAGGGAAGCTGTCGGGAGGTTGAAAATGGTGATCAGGCGACTGTGGGAACCTGTGACGGGTAGAATTTGCCTAAAGTTGGCAACTGGGATGCTGCCACTGGTGTCATAAGAGTGTGTGGTTTTGTGCTGGCGTGCTTTACAACCACATCATTTTGGGAGGGAGTTGCTTGTTCCAATTACCTGTAAGGCAGCCTTCAAAAAGCTCATCTTTCAGAGAAGATGTAATGGCTTTTAAGATAATAAGGCCCTGAGTTTTTCTTCATTTGAAAATGAAAAAAAAAATAGCAAGCAGTACTCCCCGTCCCCCGTCCCCCCACACTTCTGGGGATAAATAACAAGCATTAGTTGTAACCCTTGTTTCCTTTCTTGCACAGCTGTGGTCAGAGTCAGAAAAGAAGATCTTACCAGATACAAGTCACTTAATGCTTAGGAGAATTCCAAAACACACCAGCTTTGTGGAGGCTTTTCATGAGGTCAGTGTCTTCTTCAGTGGGGGTGGGCAGGGTAGTAAATTGAGTGAGGTTTGAAGAAACTAGAAGTTTGGGGGTAAAAAGATGCAGGGGCTGAGAATTGGGAAAACAAATATCAAAACTGATTCCGAAGCAATAATTTTATTAGGTCAGCCAAAAGTTGAAAAAGATACTTGCAGGCTCTGGAATGTCCAGATACTCTTCATAAGATAAAGTGGTTAAAAATGTAGCACAAATAGAAAAGGAAAAATATGTGGTTGGTATTCAACCCTCCCACCCCACACCAATCAGGGCCATCTGCAGTCCTCCAGGATCCTCTGAGTTCTGTATCAAAATTTGATGGCTGCCCAGTTAGTCTTTTTTATATTTAAAAAAAAACACTCTAAAAATTCAGTGAATGCTGAATTTTTTAGCCTTTCCTCTTCCCACCATGAAATTCTCTCCTTTCGGTGCTTCTGCCCTTGTGGCTGTATCTCTAGCCTTCTGGTCAGAGAAGTAAGCTTCATTTTCCAATCTAAAAAAAGATTGTCTCAGTCTTTGTTTACAGATCTGTGAAATATGCATCACGGCTTCTCTCCAATCATCATTTGTCAAATGTTAGGAGGTTCGGAGCAAGATTCTTTAAATCGGAGTCATATTTCTCCATGCAAATTTTTCTTGTGGGAGTTATTTCAGTTGCAAAAGTTATTAAAATATATCCTGGACATATTCCTGTAACCTGTTGTTCAGCTACATCATAGATTGTGAAAATGTGATAACTCCACCAGGTCCACCTAGTCTGTTTTTATTTAGTTAATACCTATTGTATTCCCTTCTACCATTTATTCTTCTTCATTCTGATCAGCAGTGGGATTCACTTAGCTTACCTACCAGTTCACAAATGTGAATGCATGCGCGCACGCTTCGCTCACATGCACTGAGTCTGCACATGCCTTCTGCGCATGTGCAGTGCTCACACATTATGTTGGGGCGAGTGGGTGGAGTCTCCCACAGCTGCCGCTACCAGTTCACCCGAATCAGAGAGAACCGCCTGAATCCCACCTCTGATTCTGATACTGAAACCATTTTCCTCTGTTAACATTGAATTTGCTGAGGTGGTGTGGGCGTGCGGATATGGGTGTGAAATACACTGATATTGACAAGCGTACTGATACATGTGCACACCTATTGCTTATTATTATTCTAATATGCCATTGTCCTTTTTTCTGTTGTTTCAGATTCAAAAGGATTCATTTAGCAGTGAAGATAGAGAAGAATTTATTTCTGAAGACTCACCACCCATTATTGATGCTTTAGGAGGGGAGTCACCGGAAAGGTAACTGTAACTCACAAGCTTTCAGAGATAAGGGGTGAAAGATATAATCATGGAATTAAGCTCAGAAGGAAGTTGTATCCAAGTGTTTGTTTAAGAACATACCCAATAGAAATGGGGAATAATTTAGATGGCCTTCTCGCATTGAACTTCTATGTTTTGCCACAGGAAACCAAGACTTCTTTATATAAGCACTCCTATCACTTGCAATATTATAATATACAAGATTGTGCGTAAAAGGCAGGTGGAAATGTTTACTCAAAAGTAGATAGTATGTCAGTTAAGCTTTAGTCACATAGCTTGAAGTGGTAGTTTTGGAGAACTTTATGTCATAAAGTCATAACTCAAATACTTTGGCCACCTAATGAGAAGGAAGAACTCACTGGAGAAGAGCCTAATGGTGGGAACAATTGAGGGCAAAAGAAGAAGGGGACGACAGAGAATGAGATGGCTGGATGGAGTCACCGAAGCAGTAGGTGTGAGCTTAAATGGACTCCAGAGGATGGTAGAGGACAGGAGGGCCTGGAGGAACATTGTCCATGGGGTCGCGATGAGTCAGACAAAACTTCGCAATTAACAACAACAACAACAACAAATATCACAAAGAAACCTGGCCTCCTACGTACCTGCCTGCCTACATTGTCCAGATTAAAGACCATGACTGTTGAGCTGGAGGGGATAGTGCAGTGATTACTATGGGGTTGTAAAAGCTTTTTTGTTGCCATGTTTAAGACTTTCTGCCTTTTAGTGTTGTTGTTTTAGCATGGTTGGCCACTTACCCTTGCTAAATGCTTGGGCAAAGTGCCAAGTCTTTTAAGGCCCTTTGATGGTCCCGTCCTTAGCTGGGGACCATCCAGCTATCAGAGGGAACCTCATTCCAGAGGGCAGGTGCTGTGACAGAGAAAAAGCACTTCCCTGGTCCCAATAGATGGCATTGTTTAATTGAAGGAATCCAGAGCCCACCAGTTGTGCCAGATCAGTTCAGACAGAAAGGGACGTGGCAAAATATCTTTGTTAAAAGGTTCACAAAATCTTGATTCAATTGAGATAATTTCCCCAGATCTGTTATTGGGATAAAACCTACTGATCTTCAGGTGCCTCAGAGTGCAATATGTCTGAGGCTAATAGGAATTGTATTTCCCTAGGGTTGGGGCATAAGATTGGGGAAGCTTTTTCTATTCTTCATTCACAGTTAATAGTATGGATTAGCTTCTAAGGATCTCTTCCTTCTTAATAAACTTACATCCATTCTCTTACCTTCATTCTGGCTTTGACTATGGTTGGTTGGTTATTGGTTGTTTTGGAGTAGTGATTGCTCGTTGCCTTATCTAGTCCAGAAAGCTTCTTTTGTCAATGACCCAAATGCTCAGATTCCCTTCTTTTATATATTTTCTCTCTCAATTTTCCTTCTTTCTTTTGCTTTCTCTCATGCGCACACAGCCTGCACTTCCACTCTTCTCCCTATATGAAAAGCAAATCAGATATAAATTTTTTTTGGGGGGGGGGAATCAGAAACAGTTCTACAGGAAGAGCTGAAATAAAGCTGACTGTCTAAAGGGACTGTGGTTTTATATTTGTGCTACCCAAAAATTGCTTATTCTGGCTCGGATGCTGTTTCCCCAACCCAATTCTTTTAAAGTGGATCTATTAGTTCAGACTAAAATGATTAAATTTCTTTGGGTTGAATCATCTGCTGATGAAAGGCTCTTGAATATAATGAAGTTGAGCAAGAAGAAAAACAGTTTTTTTCTCTTTCTCCTATTGTTCCTCTCAACCTATCCTCACCTCACCCTAAAATTTTTCAAAGAATCTTTCAATTTTTGAATCAGATTATGAGGTGCAAAAGACTGCTAAGGAAAGACAAGTTCTTGACTCTTGTTTCTTTCTCTTGCCTGATGAAAACCGCTATTAGATTCAAAGACCATCCTTTGAGGAAGAGCTTACCTTTACAAAGCTCTTCCAGATAAGTCAATAATGTTATTCCAATATTATAAAATGTCCAATGTGTTTGGCCCAATGAGCATATTGGAAAAGTTGAGACAGTGCTGTGAGCTTTCGCACAATAAGGTTGTCTAGAGGAACAAGAGTCACACCATCTGGGATACAACTTTTCCCTCTACTACCTTCAGGAAGGAATAGGAGAGGATAATGTCTAGTCTTAAAGCCTATTCATGGGGCTTGGCAGATTTTTTATTTGGCCTGGCCTGGCTAAGGACCTTAAAGAAGACAATTGAGATCAGGTACATTTATATGGAGGACACCAGTCAGAAATGGTCTCTGGAAGAGTAAAGTATCATCAGGACCTAGGAGAGCTCAGTGGAGAAAACAGTAGGATTGAAAGTCTATGGAGATTCTCAGTCATTCAGGTCATGGTTGTCCCAAAGGTGCTTTTTCAAGAGGCAACTGGACTTTCTGGTTTTTTTCTTTGAAGATGTTTCACTTCTCATCCAAGAAGCTTCTTCAGCTCTGACTGGATGGTGGGGAATGGAGAGGGGAAATCACCTTACAGAACTCAGATAGATCACTCTAAAGAAGGCTGGCTTCCAAGTCACCATGAATTTGGCAAGTCCCACAGCACAGAGAGAAGAGTCTCTCCTCCTGTCCCCACCCTCACCCCATCTCAGTTGTAGGAGATGTGATGGAATTGAAGTTTTCCTTTAAGACACCTTGATGTTAAGTTTCTATTAATATTAATACTCTATTAATACTATTAATATTGGCTTTCTATCTGTCTTGTGAGCGGACAGAAATCTATTGCTCTCTCATTTTTTGCTTTATATGCAAGATAAGCCTAGAGTATCCATACGGAACTCTCTCTAATCCCACAGCTCAGGAATAGAGAGCAAACTACCTTCTGAACCATCCTCGCAAGCTATGCTCGCTTCTTTGAAGTCAGAGTTTGTCTTATCTGAGAACAAGGAGGAAGAATCTTCTTTCAGCCTACCTTCCTTGGAGGACAAAGGCCCAGAAAAGAAAGGTAGGTGCAAATTTTCCACTGGGGCTCCCGTTGCCTGACTGAGTCGTACATGCATCACACACGTAATCACAAAACCACCTGGTTTGTAATGCAGGTTAATGCCTTGGTTTGTTTCATCTCTGGTATATAAACTACTTCCATCAGTAAAGATGAAGTATTCATGTCTTAACTTGGGCCCTGCTAAGCCGTAGCTTTAAACACAAAATTGGAGAATGGGAAATGTCCCTCCTCTCCCAGCCTTACTCACTTTCATGCAAAAAAGGCAAGTCAGTTTTGTAGGATATAAAACCCATTAGGTGTGAATAACAACAGAGTTGGGAAGGACTTGGAGGTCTTCTGGTCCAATACCCTGCTCAACAGGGCTGGGTTGCTAATCCCGTTCCAACCGGTTCGGTTGGAACAGGGCCGGCGGCGTCCTCGTGCACGCGCGCAGTTCATGCATGCGTCTTAGCGCCTGCATGATGCTCCAGCTGCTCGTGGAGACTCGCGCAGGCGCTGTATGTGCCATCCAGCTGCTCGCGGAGAATTGCGCAGGCGCTGTATGTGCCATGCGCCTGCGTGGAAGCGCAGAAAACTTCAAAGACCGGTAAGGAGCGCGGGCGGGCGGGTGGGCCCTTCGCTGTTCCCGGAAGTTACTTACTTCCGGGTTCGCTGACCAACCGGTTCACTGACCAACCCTATGCCATTTCAGATAAGTGGCTGTCCAATCTTTTCTTTAGAACCTCCAGAGGTTTTAAAGTTGCCTCCACAACTTCTGGAGGTAAGATGTTCCACTTTTTACCTCTTCTTATTAATTGTTCTGTCAGGAAATTTATTCTAAAAAAAGAGTGAAAAGGGAAACATCCTTGATCATCCCTACAAACTGGTATTGAATGCATACAGGTATATTAACTGTATTAGCACAGTAATAAAAGAGTGAATGTTATAAAGAGTGGGTGATTTATTTTGTTTATTTTTGTTCTTTTAAATTTTGCTGGTAATTGACTGAATAAATATTATTGGCTGATATAATTCAGGCTAGTCCCAAAGGAAAGAGACTCTTGTCCCATCTGAAAGTAAAAACCTTGAAAAGAGAGCAGAGATTATTAGAATCACCAAAGTCTTCTCAAGAACAAATTTCATTTCCTTGTTTCCTCACTTCCATAGTATATTGTGGAAATAACTGTGGTATGATATATCCTAATTTCAGTGAAAAGTTTAAAAATTGCCTCTTAACTTTATGATCAATAATCCAGTTAAGCATGTCTATTAAGAAGTTCCATACCTGGACTGAAAATTCTACTCAAAAATGTTAATTAATGATTCTTTTTCTAACTGCAGTTGAAGTGTCAAATAGAGTATCATTGGATTCAGTCAGGGGCCTGACATGCTTCATAATTTTTATAAATGACTTAGACAAAGAGATGAGTACGCCCTTATCAGATTTGCAGTTGAAAGTTTTCTTGAGCTGTTGTAGAATTGGATTGAAAGGACCAATATATTTTAATAAAGATTTATATTTTTTGCTTAAAAACCTTAGGGCCAGTACCTTGAATCAGAGAGATGGATAGACAAAGATATCAATGGAAAACAAATCCTTCCCTCTTCATTTTTCAAACTTGTTTGTTCTGTTAATTTGTTTCCAGGGCGATTTTCAAATCACTTTCCACCATTATATTTTTATTTGCCAGTCTTGTATAAATAAGAAACCTTGTAAGACATTAGCAAAGTCTTACATTACACTAATTGATATATTGGCACCGTTAGAGGCCTTAACGCATCCCAGTGTATTTAATTGGACAAGAAACATAACATATAAAGACATTATGACAGAAGATGGCAACATGAAAACAAAGATGGAATTAGAGCAGCAGGGCAGGAATCTGGAATGGTGGGAATATTTACAGGTTAGAAACAGGTTTAAAAGTGATAAGGTACGGTTTGAGATCTACCCAAACCCTCAGGGGCTAGATAAGATTTTATTTGGCGGAGACAAGAAAATGTTATCGAAGATTTATCAATTTTTGACCTGCCAAGATGCTAATGAAGAGATGGATAAAAGCCTAATAGCATGGGAGAGAAACTTTGGCTATGAGATTGAAATGGGCAAATGGTGGGATCTATGGAGTAAGACCATTAAACTTACAATATCTACAGCATTCAAGAAAACATATACAAGATGGTTTATAGGTGGCACTTCCCCCCAACGAGGTTAGCCAAAATGTTTCCTGGGTTATCTCCACTGTGTTGGAAATGTGGAAGAAAGGATGGCACATTCTACCATATTTGGTGGTCCTGTACTGAGGCCACGAAATACTGGAGAAGGATTAAAAAATGGCTAAAAGAGGTTACCGGAGCAAGCATGGAATGGAAACCCGAGAACCTTCTACTAAGCATTAAACCAGAAAACATGAGCAATTCAATATGGCATTTGAGCCTACATATAATTGTGACCGCAAGAATAACTTATGCACAGTTTTCGAAATCCACTACCATACCGTCGGAAGATGCTATAATTAAAAAGATCTATGAATGTGCAGAAATGGACAGAATGACGGGTTGGCTGAGGGACAAAGGAGAAACGGAACATTATCTTAGCTGGAGCCTATGGTATATGTGGGCAACAAGGAGAACAGCAGGGACTTAAAACGGGGAAAGTTAAATAGCAGTTGTTAACAATGGGAACTAAAAGTGAACATGGGTATTGTAATAGATCCCTGAATTTTGTAATGAGAAGATGTGGCTTAGAGACCTAACAATGAGGAAGGAAAAAAAAGTTGGGCTCTGAATGACTGTCACTGCGGGGGGGGGAGGGGGGGTTGTATGTTTAAAATTGTATTTGTATTTATATGTTTTACTCTTAAAAAAATGTATAACTAATAAAGATTACTTTAAAAAAAAGAAATAAGGATAATATGCCAACAGCAGGATTTGCTATGAAATACTGTTAAACAATTTGTTTAATTTGTTTTTTTTTAATTGGCCTAAGGAATTGCCTGAAATGTCATTGTCTTGAAAATGCTGATTATGCACTAATCTGACACAATGTAGAAGGCTCACTATACTCCTCCTTTGCTCTTTCGGTACATCTATTGATGCCCGGCTGAATTCCTTTGCACTCCTAACTTCACAGCTTTTATATTTCCCCCCAATTCCTATGTTTTGTATCTTCAACTTCCCCATACATTTTCCCTCTCCCTTGGGGAGGTCAATAATTTCCTTGGATGCTCTACATTAGGGGTGTCAAACTCAAGGCCTGTGGGGTGCTTAGATCTGGCCCGTGGGGCCACCCTGGAAACAGTGAAGGACCGGCCCACGGTGCCAACAAAAATGCAGCTCAGGAGGACCATGCGCAGCCATCCCAGGCTCCAATTTTGGTCTCAATGGTCTCCTGCAGCCCACTGCCAGTGAAAACAGCTTGGGGGACAGGAGTGGGTTGCTGCCAGCGAGGCTGCTAGTTCGCTTTGCATGCAGTTTGCACGCACTTTGTGTGTGCGCAATTGACTGTAAATTTTTTCTGTGCATGCACAGAACATGAAAAAAATTACTAAAAACCATGCTGGGAATGGCAGCGGCGACCAGGGAACCATTTCGGGGGCAGTTCTGTGACCAAGGCCAAAATACCACCATCGGTTTGTCTGAACCAGTGTGAACCAGTAGCAACCCACCTCTGTTGGGGGGCATATGCTGGCAGAGTGCTTGGGCGCCTCCGACATGAGTGATGTCATGCTGTCCACGCCTGGCCCCCTGAGATCAAACACAACCCTGATGTGGCCCTCAATGAAATTGAGTTTGACACTCCTGCTCTACACTGTCTGGTAAAATGACCCTTTATTTATTTTGATGTTCTCCTATTAATGTTAATGTCCCTGTTTCCTTTACTGATTCTTTTCAATTACCAGTCTGGACACTGAAAAAAATGCCAGATCCTAGCAACCAAATTACTTTCTTTGCTTCCAGGCTAATGCTACCAATTTGCATGCGATATAGTTATTTTTCAATCCTGCTGTACTTTTCCAGATTACCTCACCATTTAGAATATTCCATCTAGTTTTTTTTTAAAACCGATATATCAAATAATGCATCTTCTTTCACAGCAGATAAAAAAGGTGGAAGGAAAAACAAAACCCTTAAATTTCTCTTTTTCTCTCACACCCTCCAAGCTGTAATTAGATGAAATTACATGAAAATGATAAAAACTCAGTTATGAAGACTACCATCAATGTAGAAATCAAATATTTCTAGTCAAGATTCATTATTCACTATTCAATGCAAAGCATATCTATCTATCTATCTATCATCTCTCTCTCTCTCTCTATCTCTCTCTCTCTCTCTCTCTCTCTCTACCTACCTACCTACCTACCTACCTACCTACCTATCTATCTCCTAAAGTTTTACTGGAAAAGAGGACTGGGTCACACGAGGACAGTGTTTTTGCTTTCCCATAGATTTGGTTTCCCTCCTGTATCCTCCTGATCTCCCTCAGCTTGGTCTTTCTCTTGGACGGCTGTCAGAGGAGAAACTATGTCCCCACTTGGTGCGCTCTCCCTTTCTACACGAATGCAAGAGGTGAGTCTGCAGAGTTCATGTCTCACAGGGTATTTCTATTATTATTGCTTCATTGGAGTAAGGAGGAATTTTTATCCATTTATCAATAATATTGATAATGTTGACAATGGGGCATTCAACAGAATATGGAATGCCCTGGATATGGTCCTTGCAACATATCAATGTGCAGTTGTACAATTAGACCTTTGAGTTCTGCTTCACAATTCTTCATTCCATTTGCAAGTCATCCCCAAGGCCCTTTAAAGCAATGGTGAAATTCAAAATTGTTTTACTACTGGTTCTGTGGGCGTGGCTTGGTGGGCGTGGCTTGGTGGGCATGGCAGGGGAAGGATACTGCAAAATCTCCATTCCCACCCCACTCTGGCGCCAGCCAGAAATGGTGTTTGTCAGTTCTCCGAACTCCTCAAAATTTTCGCTGCCAGAACCCCCTGGATTTCACCCCTGCTTTAAAGCCAACTCATATTGACTTTGTATTATACTCCTTGCTGTTAGCTGATTGAAAATATATTTGGCATTTTTGCTCACAATGTTCATCACCATCTTGCTTATGCCAACAGCTATTGTTGCATTGAAACTTAACTTTGCCTTGTTGTGAGTGTTGTGAGTGCCAGTGGAATTCCATTGATGATGCTACTTCTTCCTGGACTTACTCCTGGCCTTGTTGCCTCTTCCCACAAGTTCAAATCCTGTGATCTTCTCTCAGCTAGGTTACCAAAACTCATTTGGTTGGGACCCTGAATTAAAGATGTAGCCTACTGGTCATGTTTTGGCAAGGGCCTTAATTTATAGCATTGTCCCCGCATCATTCTCCAACTAGTAGTAATCACAATTGGGCCCCAAACACTATAAACTGATTCCAGAGTTGTCTTCAGGGAACTGATCTTCTGAGAAAAGTCTTGATTGTCCGCAGTGTACCTCGATTCTCCCAGTACTGTCTCTCCCACTATACCACTTGGCTTGCTTTGTTCTTTGTTTAATTACTTTTTTTTAAATTAAGCTTTACTGATTGTTCTGGAAGGTCTGTCACAACATAAAGACCACCACTGCAATCAGCCATGTGGAATTTGGTTTTTAATAAAAGTTTTTGAATATCTAAATAGACATAAGGCAAATATACCATTTATATTTGCTTTACATCATTTGTTCTCTTCTTTTAGATGCCAGACTGAAACCAGCTCTCTAAGGATCATCGGTGTGCACCATAAAGGCAAATTTATCAGAATCTTCAACTGTTTAATGGCTAAAGAGGTCGACCTAAGTGGCTACATCATCCAGCAGTGGGTTGGAGGACATCCAGTCTCTATCTACCATTTCCCAAAGAATGTTGTTCTGCCTGCCCAGCATCACATCACTGTAAGTAATAGAGACCCATCTCATTTGCCAATGCTACACATGATAGGACATCGCTCTTAAGACATGCAAATAGGGCTTCCGGGGGAGGGGTTGCCGCCGTCGGCAGCTTAATGAAGCTGCCCTCAGAGTTCTGGTTCGTATATCTATTTAAGATCTTAGATGTCTCTTTTTCCAGGCAAGGAAAAAGTAGGGAGGGACCCTCAGCCAGTTAGAATCCTCTTTGGAGTTCGCAGCCCTTTTTTCTTTTTGGCTGCGAACGAAAGAGAGTGAATCAACGAAAGCTGAGTCATTTACTCCGGCCAGATCTTCTCAGCTGTTTTTTTTTCAGCTCTAGGCGAGTTACTTCCCCCCTCAGAACAAGCCTTTGTAATTAACCCATTTAAGATTAATCCGGGCAGTGACCATACCTGTGAATTTTTCTTTTTTCTCTATTTAAAATACCAGCTTCAATTTTATAAAAGACTCCTTTTGTTTAACTTTAAAAAAAAAAGGCGATTTTATAACTTCCGCATTTGCTATAACGATATATCTTCAACTTCCTGGACAGATTTAAGGGATTACAAACTAATTAGCCCTGTTCCCTCGAAGATTTCTTTTTATTAATTGCCAGGGGTTTGTTGAAACTACCTTATCTCAAATTAACGTGAGTAGAGACTCTGTTTGCTTCCCTTTTTATCATGGCACCGAAATCGAAACCCAGACGCTCTTCTACATCAGCATTTGTTACAAAGCCGCTGTCCTTGCCTTCTACGCCCACTACTGGAGATTTGCTAACGAAAGAATTTCTTTTTGAAATCCTTAAAGAGTTCAGAGAGGAAATGCAAAAATTTATTTCAGACTTTTATGACAGACTTGATGCCAAGATTGCTCAAACAAAGGAGGATATGATCGAGGTTATGAATGTTATGACAGATTATATTGCTGGAATGGAGGATAAATTGGAACTTTTGGAAGAAGCTAATTCCAACCTGACATCTAAAATTGAAATACTACAACAGGAAATCCAAATTGCGCAAAAACAACTTGTCATGATAAATTATAAGAAGACTGAGTCTGCAATAAGAGTTAGGGGATTGCGTGAAAATGAGCAGGAGAATTTGAAACAGACCTTTTTTGAGGCTTTTAGTCGCTCGGTGGGAAGTCCGGGACTTAACTTTGATTGGCAGATCCAAAAAATCTATTGCCATAATTCGTACGTAGCAAAACAGCGACAACTTCCGAGGGACATAATTATATATTTCGCCACAAGAGAATCCAGAAACGCGATAATACAGGAGTTCTACAATAATAGGCTGCGAATTGATGGACAGGATTTGATTGTTTTCAAAGAAATACCACCTCAAATATTAAGAGCCAGAAGAGACTATGCTTTCTTAACTAAGGAACTCAAAAACTCTCGGATACAGTACAGATGGGAAGTGCCGTTTGGTATTACAGTTACATTTGATAACCAAAAATATTGCCTCAACTCTGTTTGGGAAGCCCGAGATTTCTATTACAAGATTCTGAAGGCGGGACTTCCTGAATCACCCGGACATGGAGAAAGACAAGGAGAAGGAGAAGAGAAACAGTGGAACACGTGGCTACAAGGCGAGAGGCACTGCTTTCCCCCTCCGGAAGGGCAGAAGAGTAGAGAATAAGGACTTAGTTATGCTTCTAAAACATTTGCTTAATTTTTAATTTGAATAATACTTTGTGATTTCTGTCTTGGGTAAAACGGCATAGCTGCATACTGACGAAGAGACATTGAGACTGAAAGAGACTGAAAGAAGTGGCGATGATTTTGGAATATATATTGTATGGGATTTAAACAGGACTCGATGGATAACTTTGAATTTCTACTTTAATTGTTCATGATTTATTCTTTAGGGTGAGGAGAGCGGAGATCGTGATCTTCTTGGATTGTGGTTCGGGTTGAATGGAGCTGGGAAGTGTGGGGTAGATGGGAGGGTAGTGAAGGTTTAATTAGAGTTTATTTTGAGCCAGAAAGTAAGCTGATCTTTGTATAAATTGTTATTTGAATATAATGTTTGGAAAGATATACCCATAGAGTCTGCAGGAAGGTGAAGCAAATATAAGAGGAGTACGGATGAAAACAAAATATATATATGGAGACGGGTAAAGGCAGGATGGGAGGAGTTGGAAAAGGAAACCGAGAGAAGTATTTGAATGTTTAAATGGTTCAATAGAGAAGGAGGTAAAAGAGATAAATCAAAGGTTTGGATATTTAGATAAAGAGATAAGGCCCTTAGCTGGAATTCCATTTAATTAACTTACTTGGTTTCAATATAGTTTGAAATCCTGCAAGTAATAAAATAACTGAAATTAGGAATGAGGTACATTGTTTAAGATTTAAAAATGATGGGAAGCTGAGTTTAATGTAGAGAATTTGTTGATTTTTCCCGTTTTTCCTTTTTTTGTGTGTGTGTGGTTTTTTTTTTTTTACTATTTCCTCTTTTTTTTGTTTTTCCTTTATCTTTTATCTTTTAATTCTAAAGTTATTTGATTTTAATATACTCCAGACTGTGCTTGATAAAGAGTTATGCCGGGTATGGGACCTGGAGGGTGGAAATACAGTCTCAATTTTCAGAACAATAAGAATGCACTTGTATACTGTTGCTCTCTTTTCTTTTTTTTCTTTTTTTCTTTTATTTTCTCTTTTTTTTCATTTTTCTTAATTTTAGAGTAAAATATAAACTGAATAGATTAATGAATTGTAGAGATACACCAAAGTGAGGAGTAGAGGGAAAGAAGAGGGAGAAGTAAAGAGGGAGTGAGAGGGGAATGTAAGGAGGGTGAGATGGAGGGAAGGGGAGAAAGGAATGTTTGAGGGGGAAGGGAAGTAGAAGAGGGGAATGTTGGAGGGGAGAAATGAAAGTTGGAGGGGGAGAAGAAAGGGTGTATGGGGGATTGAAGTGCTATGTTGGTTTTCTATGGTGGAAGATGAGTTGTGTTCATTGATTTTCCTTTTTTTTTTAAATGCACAGTATATAAGTGATTGTATAAAATGAAAATGAAAATGAAATAAACAGTTTTAAAACTAAGACATGCAAATAGGACCCTATATCAGAGGTGGGTTCCTACCGGTTCAGATCGGTTCAGCCGAACTGGTGGTATGCCGGCCTGGGTCGCAGAACTGGCAGTGACCCAGGCTGGCCATGCCCACAAACGGGTTCCCTATCACCACCGCCACCATCTTTTTTGGGAGTTCAATTTCCATTGAACTGTGCATGTGTGTGCAGCGCGTATGAGCGAACTGGCAGTAGCCAGCTAGAAACCACCCCTGCTCTATATGTGTGGGGAAAACATGCAGGGCATCTGGGTTCAGCACTTGCTGCTGAAAGCTTAATTACTCAAACCACAGAATCTTTTGCACAATCTGCCCCCATTGTTTTCTTTCTCACCCTTTAATACAAACAATAAGCACTTTCAGACAAAGGGCGTATTGAATTACCAATAAAAAACTTCCTAATGTGCGGCTATTTTATGTTTGCATCAGAAGTGATGAGAAAGCATGAGACGGTAAGTGAAAAAAATGATAAAACTCTGCACCCAACATAAAATATTATGAATGAGGCAGAGTGATTGCACAATGAAAGCTTTCTTTGGAAGCAAATGGCGATTCTAATCGTTCTAAAAAGTGATTCATGCAATCAGATGCCTTTCCCCACAATGGCCTTAGCAAACCCAGCACTGCTGGAGCCACCAAAGGAAATGCTGATGTAATGATGCCATGTCCTGGCACTCTTTGCACTGACGTTGGTACTGGCAGATCTTTGCTAATATGGAAATCCAGTGAGTTGAGGATGCAGACATCACATGGCTTAGGACTAAGATAAGGCTTAGTGGACCAGGGACCGGGCTAAAATCAGATCATTCTAACGACCCTGAAAATATTAGTGAAGAAAGGTGTCCCCTGCTTGCTCACTGTCTGAATAGGACAGAGCCTGCCTTGATAGTTTGAAGGAAATGTCTCTGCCTCTGCTGTAGCTCCATTTCCTCTGCTCCTGGTTCTTGCTGTTTCCTTGTAAAAGAAGTACCCTGCTGGACCACATCAAAAGCCCATGTAGTCCAAACTTTTGCTTTCCACAACCAGTTGACCCAAGGCACCCTTTTATTCATATTAACATACGGAGTCTTACTGCCTTTGATATGAACATAAACAGGGCCAATAGCTATTTTCTGTCTTATCCTCTGTGAAAGTGTTTCTTTCGCATTTTAAGACATTTAAGTTGGTGGTCATCATCATAAGGTAAAGATTCCCCTCGCACATATGTGCTAGTTGTTCCCGACTCTAGGGGGTGCTGCTCATCTCCATTTCAAAGCTGAAGAGCCAGCGCTGTCGAAAGGTGTCTCTGTGGTCATGTGGCCAGCATGACTCAATGCCGAAGGTGCAGGGAATGCTATTACCTTCCCACCAAAGGTGGTCTCCATTTTTCTACTTTCTACATTTTTACGTGCTTTCGAACTGCTAGGTTGGCAAAAGCTGGGACAAGTCATGGGAGCTCACTCCGTTACGTGGTGCTAGGGATTCGAACCACCAAACTGCTGACCTTTCTGATCGACAAGCGCAGCGTCTTAGCAAATGCCGTGTCCCTGGCCATCATCGTATTTAGAAGCAAGTGAAGTCCCCATTTATGAGGACATGAGAGAGCAAAAGTGCTAGAATGTGTTGAGAGAGAGGATTGCATTAGAATCATATGCACTGAATATGTCTTTCACAAGCCCACCTCTCCTTGGAGCTTGGCAATGTTTTCTCTTCCCCATCAGTAAATGATGTATGCTTCCATAGCATATCTTGGCCCGTGGATGTTCCAAGCCAGCAGGAGGCAGTGCAGGATCACAATTAATGCTCAGGCTGTTCCAGTCAAAAAGTATAGAGCTTGCATAGGAGGATACTAAAGTGCAGGTTACGTACTCAGTGCAAAGATAAACTTTAAAATTCCTTGGCAGTGAGATTGGCGTTTAAGATTATGGAAAAAGTAGACACAGATGGAGTAATTTATTAATCCAGCCCAGCTTTCCTTTGCCTTAAACCGCCTCTAGAAATAGCTTTGGTTTTCATGGTCTTTGCATTTTTAAAAAATCTATCAGGCAACTTGCATATATTAATCATTGTATACTTTATTCACATGCATTGTTTAATAGGTTTGGGCTGCGGGGGCCAATTTGGCTCATGATCCACCTTCATTTTCCACTGCAAAGTTTTTCAAAACAGGGCCTGGGTGCTGTACCACTCTTTCTGATCGCAATGGCCAGGTGAGCTGTCTTGGCTAATAGTAGGAAAGTAGTTGGTTGGTTGGTTTCGATTCTTAAAATGGAAGCTGCTCCACTTTCTGCCAAGGCTTAAGAAACAAATCAGTGCAAAACCAGCAGTGCAATAAAAGATTATTGTGGCATATAATGACGACAGCGGTGCTTCCAGGATCTCCACTGGCCTATAGAAAAGCTTATAATGAGTCACTTGGTCATTATTTGGCCATCTCTGTAAGGCTGGTGTTGAGAGAAGACCCAAATCCATGTCCTGCTGGCAAATGGTAGCGTTATCTGAAACTAGGCAGGCCTTGGAACATTTGCTAGAAATCTGTTATAAATTTTCTTTACGGGGAAAGTAGCTAAAGAGGTATACCAGTGTTTTCCTCCCTGAAACAGTTAGAAATGGTTAACCATTCTCTTCCCTGAGAAAGCATGACAAATCCGTAGCTGGGACTGATTTATTTTTTTAAGAAAATGGTGCATGGGCTCTTCTCTATTTCTTCTCCCATCATTGCTTTAGTTACATGGGTAGGCTGGGAAAATCAGACTGACAGTTTAGAGAAGGCTTCAAGAGTCACCAGCCTTGTGCAGAATGTCTAGTTTGTGGCATTTCCCTTCTTGGTGACACAAGGAAAGCATTTTGGGCCATGTTACAGTCCTTACCACATCTGGAAGAGCTTCACCAGAACTAGTTTCAGAAGATAGTTGGACAGACATTATCAGTTGTGTCCTGGATTACAGAACCCATCAAAGTAGAGAAAGATGGAGGCCCTGAAGTCAGGATCTAGCATCCTTTGTGGGTCAGTGCCACAACAACATGCCACAGAAACTGATTTCTGTAGCTTGGGAATGGAGGATAAAAATTGTGAATCCCGATCCCGATATTTTATTGGGGAGGTCAAGCAATCTAGCCTTGGGGTTAGTGGTGGGATTCAGCCAGTTCGCACCACTTCAGGAGAACCGGTTGTTAACTTTCTGAGCAGTTTGGTGAACAGGTTGTTGGAAGAAATCATTAGGGCAGAGAACCAGTTGTTAAATTATTTGAATCCCACCACTGCTTGGGGTCATTGAATAGGAAGAACCAATATAACAGAGGCTGACTTGTCTTCCGCTGTGGCATCATCATTAGGGCTCATGTGGTCCCTTCCCCCTTTCTACCTGGCTCAGATATTCTTCACAACCACTTTTGCCATGGCCTCAGCAGCTCAGTGTCTGCTGGTACTTTGAATTATTGTTGGAACAAAATATATACCTGTATAAGCTAGATACTCTGGGAAAAAAGCAGAAGAAAAATCGAGGTGAGAGTATTTATAAACAATGATAAACTTCTGAAGAGTCCTCAGAGCCTTTATATATACAGTATATTTCACTGTAATGTTTCTGTATTTTTATCTTGATACTTTACCTTTGAATCTGTTAGGAAAAGGTATTGTGTAAGTGTAAACATTAAAAGCAGCAGAGATATTACCCTGCTCTCTCACTTGCTTTTTCTCAAGATGGTGTCACAATACGTAAGCCCTCACCAATTTACAGCAGCAGCAGCAGCTTACAATGATAACGTGGAACTTTCCATTGACAAGTTTCCCCTTTGGGACGGCAGAGAAGAACCTAACCAAGTCTTGTACTCCAAGTTTTCATTCTGCCCTTCAAGGTACAGCAAAAAAAATGCATCTCTCTTTGCAAACGGAAGGTATTGGTACGATTTGGAAGTGCTCAAAATTATGCCACATTGTGATACAGCACAGTAAAAGGCCCTGTGGAAGGTGTTAATTTAATCCGGTTTAACACAGGATTTTCAGACAGCCCATCTCTGAGAGATGAATGTCCAGACCAAACTTGCATCCATCCAATCAAAAGAAGAAATCCTTCTTTGAAGCTGGTCATTCTATTATTGAGTTCTCTTACTTTTGTAGGAAATTCGAATAATTTGGGTTTCCCTGAAATTTTATAGTTCGGCTTAGTGTATTGTGCAAACTTAACCAATTGAATTTATGTAATAAATCTTGTTTAAATAAACAGTTATTTAATACCTATTCATTATTAATGGAAAAGGAACTTTCTATACAATCTTTTTTTTTTTAGGAGCTCAAAGCTACTTTCCATAGATTCTTCAGCAAGTTTCAAAATGTGGTGTGACCGGTCCACCAGAAACAACAGGAAAACAAATGGGGAATGTAACAATTTTTCTTTTTCTTTAAAAAAACCCACTCTTCCTTTCCTTTCAGGGATAGCAATGGTAGTCCTATCAAAAAGACTATTTAACACACAGAAACTATAATTTGCAACAAATGGAACAACGTATCCTTTCATAAGCAACTTAATTTAACTACTAATTTCATGAGGATGTATATACGATGAAGCTTAATGTCTTTTTGTGGTTGTGCGTTCAGAAAACCTGAAAAAAATGAAGTGGGAAAGGACAGAATCCAAATATTTTATTTTTAATAAACAATTCCTTAATGAGAAGCCACTTTTATTTTTTAAATGCTATTTTTCTAATTTACTTCTAAAAAAACTGATGTAATTTCCTCAATTTCGTTAAAAAAAAACACCAAAATAATACAGCCTATCATCACAAGAGTCCTTGTCCTTCTAGAATTAATATCTTCCTCGTCATTTATTCTATACCCTGTTAGCTATCCTTTCGCCAGTTAATTGTCCATGAAAGGACTTGCCAATTTTTTTAAAGTTCAAATATGTGATAGCTGGAGCTCCTCTATCTACTCTATTCTGATCCTTCTTCATGGGGGAAAATCTCTGGTCAGTGTTAGGCATGTTAGGACCATCTTTGAGCTCTGTTTTTTTTAAATAAAAAAAATGCACATATATAGTCATGCATTCAGAGGTCAGAAAGGGAAACATATTCCATTAAAAATATTTTTGATCAACTGCTATATTATAGGTCAGAAGTATTTGTGGATAGGTTTATCCAATCTAGCTATACACATATCATTAAATTCTACCAAAGGTGAAGGACACATTTTCTCCCATCAACACATTGTGGTTCCAATATATGAAATTCCCCTTTCCCATTATCATGAACTGTTTATCTTTAAAAAAAAAATGGAATATAAAATAAATGTGTAAATTTATAAATTATAAAACCCAACTGATATTGTGCACAGGAATATATTTATATCAGTAGTGCTAAATTAGGGCAGCCCCTTTTTAAAAATTTGTAATTAGGCTTTGAGCAGCACACTTTCAGCCATCCTCCAAAACATAACTATCTGTTTAATAATGTCACTCTTTGGTCACATTCAACTTTAAAATTTGGTAGCATCATTTCTGGAGATTTCTAGAAGAGGCACAAGAGGTTTTCCAGTCCCGGGCTCAGAAATGTTCAACTATCTTAGATACTTCCAAAATATGGAAATGATTTAAATTCTTCATGTAGCTAAGGGGAAAAAAAAGCTATTCAGAAAGGAGAACTAGCTTTAGGGTTCATAACAGTATTTCTTGATTTTGGCAGCTCTTCAGAGCTCTTCAGACAGTGAAGAAGATTTTTCAATCATGGTTTTCAATCATGGAAACCAGCACCTCAGGAACCAGTAATGAGGGTAAGTAAAGTCAATTGCTATCAGTTGCATAGAGAGAGCATCTTCTTCCCCAAACTTGAGATTTTGGCACAAATAAGACACTGAGGAAAGAGACAGTAGTGGGTTCCACTGTAATGTATTCGGAAAATAACTTTTCCCCCAGATAGCTGTTGTTCTTTAAGGATTCTGGGAAGGTTTCTCACACATAAAGAGCTTTTGTGCAAGAGATGTAATTATTTTAGTCAGCATAATTTTGCTTCCATGTTAGTTTCCCCTGGCTTGGGCGTTTGATTATATTTGAGAATAGTTGTTACCTTTTCATTCAAAAGAACTCTACAATGTGCATCTTTGCACATCATTAATTTGATAGAAATAAAATATTAAGCATAAAACAAGTGGAACCTAGGAGACAAAACAGCCATTCAGACATGCATTTGTGTAAGAATTCCCACCAATGTCTGTCTTTGTATTAGGGCAGCTGCTTCTCATGCGATTTGGAGACTGTGGCATTTGCACAGCCAATTCAACTGGAAGGCCAGTAACTCGAGGAAAAGCATACTAGGAAAGTTTCTGTTTCCTTTGTCTTCTAATACATTTTCTGGTCCTTCAGACTCAGGAACATCTACCTCTTAAAAAAAGTTTGAAAGAAGTTTTTGCTGATGCCAGTTCCAATTCCCAGCTTTATTGTAGCAATGATTCAGGGTAATAATTTGATATCATAGGCAAGAAAGAAGAATGAGAAAAACGAGAGGGGGGGGAACTCTCAGACTTTCTGGAACTGTGCCAACTCAATAAGTCGGTTCCAGCTGCAAAACTCTCTACTTGGTGATGACTTATTAACTAGGAAATCTTGTTTCCTTTCCTGTGGCTTACTCTTAGGCAAACAGCTTATCAATTTACGTAACAATCTGAGAGTGAACAGCAAATCTTATTAACTAAAAAAAAAGACTTAAAAGACCAGTACTTTTTGGCCTACACCACTTTATGAAGAAATAAAATGTTAACATTACCTGATGGTAGTCTCTGATTACATTCAGGTACAGGTAGTCCTCGACTTAAGACCACAATTGAGCCCAAAATTTATGTTGCTAAGTGAAACGTTTGTTAAGTCAGTTTGCCCCATTGTATGACTTTTCTTGTCACAGCTGTTGACAGCTGTGATATAAGTGAATCATTGCAGTTGTTAAGTTAGTCACCTAGTTGTTAAGTGAATCTGGCTTCCCCATTGACTTTGCTTGTCAGAAAGTCGCAAAAGTTGATCATGTGACCCCGTGATACTGCAACCTTCATAAATAGGAGTCAGTTGCCAAGCGTCTGAATTTTGATCACATGCTGCAACAGTCATGTGAAAAAGTTTCACAAGTCAATTTTTTTCAGTGCCGTTGTAACTTTCAACGGCCACTAAATGAACTGTTGTAAGTCCAGGACTACCTGTACATTGTTCAGTAAAGTGAGTTAGGGCAGAATATACCTGGTGTTTCTTGTGTGTGCTAAGGCCAGTATTAACAGTGCAGAATAACAAAAATGAACACAACTACAGCCGTGGTGGTGCTGTATACCGAAGGCTTAGATTTAACTTTCAGGTTTTGAGTAATGTCTTTTATTGAAGAAATGCTAACTGACTTTACATTCCATCACTTTTGCAGCTGTGCAAGTCAGATTGAACATATAAAATGCCTTTTGCAGAAGTCTTAAAGTAGGACTGAATGGAGAGAGAGAGGTTATGTTGCTTCAGGCTTTATCTGAAGAGCAGAAAAAAAGAATGACGTAAACCGCTTTCTCCCATTCACATGTACAGTCATATATTTTGCCAGCATTGTAAATTGGCAAATTATGAAAGGAAAAATAGCATTTGAGTTAAGGATGTGGCCGAGGACATTTTCATCTTAGTTTTTTCGCCCAAATCTTACCTTGATGGCTACAAAGCAACAGTCAGAACTAATAGAGCAAAATCTCTCTCTAGTTCTACAAGGAGAGTGCTGCACTTTGTGAAGTCCAACAGCAGTACTCAAAGACCTATGTAGCCATTATATTCTGGACTACCACTCCCTTTTTCACTTTTCAGACATTCAAGACAACCCTCGACACAATAATTCCCGTGGTGTCTCTGATAGGAATAGTGTTCGCTTGAAATATGGTTTCAACTATAGGATGTATCTTCCAGCTACAAGTGATCTGCATCTGAGAAGATTCTGCAATGCTAAAAAACAAGCTAATGAATAGGAGTGAAGATGAATGTGTGTGGATTCTTTAAATATAAAGCAGGCATCATAATTTGTCTGACGAAGTACACTTACTTTTGTGAGTTGCACTTCCAGTTCTGAGGCAAGTACGCCATTAATATGTGTTTAGCTACTATGGAAGGAAGAATCGTCTTCTAAATTATGAGAAATGTTTTAGCATGAGAACAGAAAAAGTATCCCGATTCATTATGAACAGGTTCTCTTGCTGTTGATTGGTGAAGTGTTGAGCTGAAGAAAGGTATTTCCCTGCTAAATTGAGAAGTTGGCAAATAATTTGGATTCTAATAAGGGTCAGATTCTCCAACTGTGATTGATTGCTTCTCCTCACAGCAGCTTCCTAGAAATAATTTTTCCCTATATATCACTTATCTAACAACCAAATTTAGCAAAGAAAAAAAGAAAAAAGAAAGAAAAAGAAAACGGGAACGTCCTTATGGAAGGTCAGGTAAAGTCTGGAAGGCTTTGGCACCTTTCCCCTTGGTGCTTTTTTACAATTAATATAAGTCAACTTTTTTTGCATTGGTAGACAGGAATTGGCAGTTCTTACAGTATGTTTAAACATAAAAAAATGAATGCAATTTAATGAAAGCCACTTTTCTTTTCCAATCAAGCTCTAACTTAGCAATCATAACTTAAATTCTGCATTTCCCTACGCATAATGATATGAGCAAGTGAATGGGCTACTACTTGACAGATTTAGTCACTATCTTCATATAAGACTGGAAATTCTGTGGGTTGGATTTAGTTACTTAGGGAAAACACAGCAATTCAAGGGTTTTTGAGGTTGGTTGGAATCTCCTTGATTTCAGTATATAAATCCGAATCCAACTTACAAAATATTTTTGCTATACTAAGTTCTTTATAGAGATACTGTATATGAACATATGAAAAGCTAGATTGCTTCCTTGCTCATATTTTGAGTATGTAAAAAAGGCAGACTTTCAATACTACAAAAACTGGATTGAAGAAGAAAATTAAGTTATAGGATATACCTATTCTAATGTTCCCACATATCATTTTATGATCTTGGGTACAGGTTTCCTATAAACCTATATTCCAGATATGGAATTCAGCAGGATCCCACTATGGCATGAATAGAAGCACAGATTTGGAAGATCTAAGGCTTTTCATGATTTACAAATATTTAAAAGCTTCAACATAAAAACATACTGAAGATTTTATGTAAACATCACTGATATCATTATGCATTTTTAAAAAATCTGAACAAAAACAGATAGCTTATAGCTTGGATTGTTGCATAATTTATAACTTTGTAAACGTCACTCCAAAATTATCTAATATTAATTTTGAAAACTACAATACAATACTTGGTTTCAAAATAGTCACAATAATAATTACCTATACATACTTGAGTTTCAATTCACACAAACTTTTGTTTCTTTTGTTAGCAGATAGAGTTTGTAGGACTTGTGTGGAGAAAGATACAGTATGAACTATGGCAAGTAACAAATCCCAGGACTGTGGCAGAATTTGCTCCAAATGCCACAATCAAAAAACAGAGCCACCTACTAGCCATATGTGAGAATCCCTGATTTTCATAACAACATGACCCATGTTACAAATCAAAGATCAAGTGATAACTGTATCCATGTGTGTGCCAATGGATAGGCAAGATTGCTGGAATAGCATTGCACATCTTACCTAAATGTTGACACTTATGAACAATGCATTTTTCTCTTTCAATCTAAAAATGCTCTACAACTTAGGGAAATTTGAACTGAAAGAAAGTAAAGACATGAAGAGGTTGAGGTAAAGAGGAATTATTAAGAACCACCCATGTCTGGTATAAAGATACAGCACACCTGACTTGAAGAAAATACATTCTCGAGGTATGCCACGTATTTCTTTCAAGCACAAATAAATTAAAATGATTTGGTCAATTGGTCCTACACTTCTTGCTATTTGGTAATTCCATGCTGAAAATGGTAACCAAGCAACATAGTTTGTTTACGTTAGTTGAAGTAGAAACCAGTACCTGAAACCAATGAGTCTGCTGCTCAAGGAACAGGGGGAAAAACCCCCATATCCTTCAGACTAAGCCAAGTGCAGCTGCTTATGTTCTCAGTCTCTTAATCACTAGGAGAGAAGGCTGACACTTTGGAACTGCAGCTGGTTACCTGAGGGAACCGGTTGTATCATCCTCCCACCAGCTGAGTCAAGGAAACCACCCTAGTTCCTGAGGCCACTCAAACAGCTGTTCTACACCAGTGATGTAGTCATCAGAAGGAGCTACAGAGGGCACAAGCCCTTTCTCCTTTCCTTTCAAAGCCTGCTAGAGAGAAAAGTTCCTGGGGTGGGGGTGGGGAGAATGACTGATTCTCTCTTCACAGCAGCAGTTTAATTGGAGAGAAATCAAGTTGTTTCTTTCAACTGCTCTGCTTGCGTAGGGGCACTGTCACCCTCAGTGATGAATCAGGCTGCTGAATCAGAGAAGCTGGCCTGTGTTGCTCATGGGAAGATGGGAAATCAAGTACAGCCGAGACCTGGCAGTAAGATATGCACAGCTGTTTGAGGCATTTCCTACAACTGGGGAGTCTTGCTTTGAGCAATCATTGAGATATCCGGCCTTTTTGACAAGCTCTGCAGGGCAGCTTTGGCGCTCAGAGGGTGGACCATGTTCAGTACTGCAAATCTCTCTGGCATATTTGTGTATGAATGACTGACAGGTATGTGATGGCTGATTGTCTTAGGTAGGCTTCTGTCCATAGTGGCTCTAAAGAGAAGAAATTCAACAAATTAGAAAATAGGTTTATTGGACCAAACAGGAACAGATATTCTTCTGTTCTTCTAAGTATCTCCAATGCTTTGGTCATTAACTGGGCTGCTACTGAAGACTATTTCTAGGCTGTTGCCTCCATTAAGTCATGTCAGAATATTGTCACAATGAATACTTTTCTGCCACGCTATAATGAATTGCTGGTGTGTGATGGCAGAGAGTCAAGGTGGCAATAATATTATAAATTAAAAATGTTATCAGGGAGAGGAACAAAGTGACACAGGTGGATTGTTAGGCAAAAATAATAATGTTATGGGAAGAAAAAATAGTTATGGGAAAAATATTTGTTGAATATGAGGCATCACATTCAAATGTTTTTAAATTCTCTTGTGCTTAGGCATAAAGTTTTAACTATAAGAAAGAATAGATAACTCCTATCTAAAACCCCAGAAATTAAAATTTCAGCAGGCTCATCTTCTACAGTGAGTACATTTGCCAGAACATCTACAATGGGAGCCTGTGAACAAGGACCAACTAAATCTATTCAAAGACCAGCAAAGGCTATTGGAAGGTTGCACACCTAGCTTCCCAGGAGCTAAATGGATAAGGATAGAAAAAAAAATGATCACTTCCATGCCCTGGGAGTGTCTCACAGCTGCAGAAGCAAGAACAGGTAACTTCTGTCTCTTTCAAAGGATGGTAGACTAAAGGGATAGAAGCAGAGTCGGTTCCCACCAGTTCGCACCTATTTGGTAGAACCGGTTTGTCAAATCTACCGAACTAGTTAGAAGAGGTTCCACCAGTGGGCCCAGAAAGCAGGCCACGCTTACAGAAGAGGTTCCAAAATTTTTTGAAACCCACCACTGGATAGAAGGTAGCAACAGCAACACTTTCAGCAAGAGAAGATCAACTTAGCTTGCAACTTAATAAAGAAATATATGTTTGTTAATGATTAAGGTTTTGGACTAAGGATGGGATGTCCCAGCTCCAAGTCTAATCTCAGTTAAGGATTCTTATTTGGTGACTTCGGGCTGGTTGTTATTTTTTAGCCAAACTTTATAAACGCAGCCCTTGACTTGTGACCATAATTAAGCCTGTAATTTTAGTTGTAAGTTGTGACTGTCAATAAGTAGGTCATGTAACGACTGAATTTTACAATCTTTTTTGCAGTGGTGATAAATGAATGCAGCAGTCATAAAGCAAACCCATTGTTCACTACAGGATTTTTTTTTTGCTGGTAATTGGAAGTAAATATGTTTCTGGCAAAAATATTTACATTGTAAACATATGATTGCAGGGCATTTCAAATGGCCATAAATGCAGGCCAGTTTCAGATTGCCCAAAATGTGGTCATATGATGGGTGGGGGGAGAGAACAGCCTTGAATTTTAAATGTAGGTTATAAGTCAGTGATGGCAAACCTTTTTTGCCTTGGGTGCCAAAAGTGCACACTCATCTGCCCATCCCCATAATTTAATTGCCCCCGTGCTGTGTCCCATGCGCATGTGTATACGGCTTTCTTGGAGCCTAGGGAGGGTGAAAACAGCTACCCCTGCCCCCAGAGGCCCTCCAGAGGCTGGGAACGGCGAGTTTTCTGACTTCCGGTGGACCTGGTAGGTCCGTTTTTCACCCTCCCCAGGCTCCAGAGGCTTTCTAGGAGCCTGGGGAGGGTGAAAAACGACCCAACACGCAAACCGGAAATTCGGGAATGGACTTCCGGATTGTCCGGGTTGGAGCGTTTTTCACCCTCTGTAGGCTTCAGGGAAGTCCGTTCCCAAATTTCCAGTTTGTGTGTTGGGCTGTTTTTCACCCTTGCCAACAAATGGCCGAAAATTAGCTGGCCAGTGTGCGCATGCACGCTGGAGCTGACAGGGTAACGCCTTGCATGCCCTCAGAAATGGCTCTGCATGTCACCTGTGGCATGCGTGCCATAGGTTTGTCATCATGGCTATAAGTAATCTTTCTAAGGACCCATCATAACTTTGAATGGTTGCTAAGCGACCTGTCATACGTCAAGGACTACCTGTAGGATGTAATGAATAACAATAGATTTTTGGCCACTGTGATTGCATTGGGCTAGTGGTTTAAACAAGCTCAGATATACCTAACCTGGGTCAATATTATAATATGAACCAGCCTTTATTCCATTAACTTTGGGGGTAAGATCCAAACCTATTTGTTGGTCCAAATGCTGCTGGTCCTGAAATGGGTCTCCTGATCTGTTTGCTGCCACAAACCGTTTGCCTCTGTGTGAAGAGTGCTGCATTAGGGGGTGAATCTGGTTTCCTGTAGAGATTCAGAACAGCAGTCCTTTCAGCCATATGCTGCACTTCGTCCCTGTTCACAACTAATGGAGGCTGCAGCTTTAACACAGCTTTTTTTGAATTAGGTATTTTCAGGTGTCTAGCTCTCACAAATCCAGGTGTCACACCCATGGATGCAGGTGAAGGGCATTTTGGAGGAGAAGGTTGGAGAGAGCGCTTTACAATGCTTGGTAATGTATTTGCCGGGCTATGTGATAAATCTGAAATGTAAGGGAAAAGCACAACATCACTGTAGCAACAAAGTATGTCATTCAAAAGATTGCTGGGTTCTGTAAGAGGAATTTACCCAGATGGAATGGCCTGAATTCCCAACTTTAATAATTTCAAAATTCTAAAGGGATAATTTTATACATCGCATTCAATTTCAGTGCAATATCTGTCTTTTCTGAATATTTTAGAAACCTTAATAACAAAGAATATTTATAAATTTGCAGTTCTGTAAATTGTTTTTTTAGAAGAATCTGTACTGAATAGCTTCTTCTGCCACATTTTTAGCAGGTGCTTAGCAGAACTTGAGAACCAATTTTATGTAGAGTGGTTAAGGCATCAGGTCAGAAACTGGGATACCATGAGTTCTAGTACCACCTTAAGCACACAAGCCATCTGGGTAAGCCTTTCTCTAATCCCACTTTGGGAAAAACTGCAAGGACTTGTCCAGGCAGTCTCTGAGAATCACACACAGTTGAAAAAAAAAAAAACAATAGCAGAACTTAAAAAATTTTAAGATAGAATTTTAGTAACAATTTTCTATGTAATTCCACTATCATTGAAGGAGTTATATATATCAAGTTTGTTCAGATTCTCAATGTATCTCTCAGCTCTTTTCCCAAAGAGTTTGTGCACCGTGCAAAGCCATTTAACAACTGCAAACCATGAACTACAGTACTGTAGTTGATTTTACACAACAAAAACTTGGCTCAACTCAATGGTTTGCCTGTTACCAAACCTTTTGGGGAATATCTAAATTATTTGCATCTAAAGATGCTGATCAATACCTGTAGTGAGACAGGTACTGGAGGCTAAAACATATGAGGAACGGTTGTAGGAACTGTATGTCTAGTTTAATGAAAAGAAGGTCTAGGGGAGACATGATAGCAGTGTTCTGATATCTCAGGGGTTGCCACAAAGAAGAGGGAGTCAAACTATTCTCCAAGGCACCTGAGGGTAGAACAAGAAGCAATGGGTGGAAACTAATCAAGGAGAGAAGCAACGTAGAACTGAGGAGAAATTTCCTGACAGAACAATTAATTAGTGGAACAGCTTGTCTCCAGAAGTTGTGAATGCCCCAACAGGGGAAGTCTTTAAGAAGATGTTGGATAGCCATTTGTCTGAAATGGTATAAGGTTTCCTGTCTAGGCAGGGGGTTGGACTAGAAGGCCTCCAAGGTCCCTTCCAACTCTGCTATTGTATTGCATAGGAGATTGCAGAAGTTGCTGCTATTGTTTCTAACACACTATAAATTCCCTATTTTTTTTCTCACTCCTTCACAGTCAGCTAAGAGTACCATCTTCTTTTCCTAAGCATTTGCTTGCTTTAATGGTACTGCACACTAATCTTTAAATATTATATACAAATGACACTCCAGTTTGCCCTATTAGTTCTATACCTGATGACACCTGAGAAAGATGGGAACAAGAAGAAGCTTCTGCTGAGGTAATTTGTGTGAGGTCCCCCTGAAAGGCTTCTTTGAAATCTTCATCACAGATGTAATTCAGGCTGCAGCCTTTTTCTTCCCCTTCCCCTTCTTCATCACTGTGTGTTATTTTCAGCAGCTGGGGAGATTTCACCCTTTGGAAGGCTTGCATGTGCCTGCCAGAGATTTACTTTTTAATTAGATGCCATCCTGCTCAAACTTTATAACATACTGTACATTAAAATTATGTTAATTATTTATTATATATATGTATATATAAAAACATATCAAATATATTATAAATAAATTATTTATAATATATATATTATTTATATTTATTATAAATTATATATATATACATATATATATATGTATATATGTATGTATGTATTTATGTGTGTGTGTGTATTTTCTTAGATTTGTTTTCATAGATTTTACATATATATATAAATTTATTATAAATTTATAATAAAAATAATTCATTAATTATTTATTTGTTGGATATGCAAGTTGCATATCCAACATATTATGTGTCATAATGTGAAATAATTAAACTGAAATAATTACCAGAAGCAAATAATAATAATAATAATAATCCACAATAATGCTTTTGTAATGAACTTTGCCCCATGCTATGCTTTAAAAAAATCATTCCAAACCCAGATTTTATGGCTTTTGATAGGAAAATAGTCTAATTCAGTCTTTAGCAAATCTCTCTTGAGAAAAAAAACGCTCCCAAAAACTTCAGGGCTTATTTCTGATAGCATTCTTTTTGTTTTTGTTCTAATCTGACATCAGTACAGTCCCCTTACCCACCCACCTTATTCTTCTTAAGAAAACTACCCCTAAAATCCTAAATATTGGAATTTTGTAACCACTGATGATAGCATAGTAATTCCTCATAGTGAGCATGATGGAGGGTTGTAACATTAAATAAACCAAAATATGCAGATTCGTTATTATCATGAATTTTCACTTCCAAATAATGAAAAAAATGACTGCATTCTACCACCAATAGAGGACAATAGCTCGAAAGTGGGAAATCAGACACAATCTAGGTAGAAATTCTTAACAATTTTTATTTGATTTCTCCTCCTTTGTAAACAATAAACGCTGAATGAAAATAGGAGGAAATATGAACAGTTCCTGAGCATGGCCACAAGATGACTGACGTGCTTATGACAATGAAAACAAGAGAAAAGTTCAACTTATTTTTTCCAAAGTGATAACCTAGAATAGTTATTAAAGGAAATATTTTTCTTGGACTTTCATGGGCTTCACCCTGAAAAACTGTGCCTATATTGAATGAAACCAGAAAAAGCAGTATAAATGTTTGTCTTTCCATAGGCTTTAGAGCAGGGGTGTCAAACTGGATTTTTTTCAAGGGCTGGATCAGCATTGTACTTCTCCATGGACCAGCTGTGTGAGTGTGTGTGTGTGTGTGAGAGAGAGAGAGAGATGGGGGACAACTTGGACGGCCTCCTGCAGCACTTCGCCCCACGCCCCATTTTGGCTGACAAAGTGCTACAGGATGCTGTCCAGGCTGAAAACGGGGCAGAGGGGCTGCCTCCCCCCGTGCCCCATTTTGGCTACCAGAGGACCACAAGCTGGTCCTTTACTATTTCCAGGTCCACCCTGAGGGCCAGATCTGGCCCATAGGCCTTGAGTTTGATACCTCTGCTTTAGAGTGTCGCAATACAATCTGTTCATTATCAAGTGGAGATTATATTCATTTGCTGATTTATCTTGGGGAACTCTAAAACCTCTGTTTAATAATGGACTAAATTTTGGTTCTTACTGGTAATGCTGTTCTTGCAAGGCTTTCAGCTCAGCAAAGATGTCTCTCTCATTTACACTGCCAGTTTCTTCAAAATCATAATTATATTCTGCCAGATGACACGGTGGCTGGAACAGGTTTGTTACTGCAGACTACAATATTAGAGAAATTATATAAAGATATATCTGCATCCAATGAAAACTTTTTTTTGCCAAGGATTATTTTTTTAATCTTAATTTCCTTCATAATCTCCCCATCATGGCCAATGTTTATTGTACCAACAGGGACTGCTCAGGGATGAGCTGCAACTGGTTTAACAACTGGTTATGTGATTGCGTGCCTAATGCACTTGCACACAGTGTTCAAAATACAGCAATTTGAAGCTCAGCTGCTTACCTTCCAAGGCAGCCCCACTAAGCAGGACAGTGGAGGTGCGGAAATAAGATGTGCCGCATGATCCAGCTGAGCCAGAAAGAAGGAAATATAGGACAGGATAGGGTGGGGGTGAGGGGGCGGAGCCAACTGATCATTGGAACTACAGGTTTGCTCAAACTGGTTCAAACTGGCAATAACCCACCACTGGACCTACTGTTGTGCCACAGTTTCTGGAGGTAGCAGGGGAAGCCTGCATACTATTGCAAAGCAAACTTGCAAGAGCAGGCAATGTTGCAACCCAGCTCCATTTGTTATTTGTCTCCTGGGGAAGGCTTAGGTGTGTTTTTCTCTACATCAGATTTGTTCTTTCCCTTGAAATGTCCCTAACAGCTTTCCCACTTTACTTTCACAAGTATGAATCTCCATGGTGAATGAGAAGGTTTGCCAGAAACCCATTCATGATCAAAAGAAAAATGCCGATAATTTAATTAGCAACACACCCTAACAAGAAGCAGAAAACTTTATGTGGGCTTTTCAACTCTAGAAGCAGACTGAGAAACATAGGCTTATTCTTCTTACACGACAGCTCACTTCTAACCTTCCCTCCCTTCAATAATGTACTTATAAAGAAACTTACACCTAATTTCTGTCTTCGTGCATGAAGAGCTTTGATGGGGTTCCCACATATAACTCTGCTGACACCTGCCAAAAACAAAATTTAAAAAGTGTCATAATCTATAATTTCACATGCTTAAAAAACTTTTTTCTTTACCCAAAACTTCATATACAAGCTTATATGCAATTATGTTTTCTCCATATTTAGAAAGACATATTCAGAAAAAAATAAACCAACTTTCTATTTTGGTCAGTTGTTACTCTAACCCACAGAAAAAAAACACATTTGTGAGCTGAGGTGGGAAAGGGCAAAGGGCAAAGGGCTCAAGAATATCTTCCCTCATTCAGCTTAATGTAAGCATGATAGTTAAATTGACTTTGGAAAAAAAAAGTGACAAACATTTCATTATCTGGGCAGGAAAAAGTCTGAGAACAGCCAAC
The DNA here is from genome assembly GCF_009769535.1 of Thamnophis elegans. Lineage (NCBI taxonomy): Eukaryota > Metazoa > Chordata > Lepidosauria > Squamata > Natricidae > Thamnophis > Thamnophis elegans. Next base: position 75,851,840 of record NC_045541.1, on the reverse strand, counting down.
TACAATGCAGAGATTGCCTGATTGAGGATAATCTCTAATGCTAACATAAAACTGAACCACTCTTTTTAACACACGTGTTCATTTTCCAATGTGAGTTACAGAAACATTTCTGCAACTGCTAGCCTATGGAAATGTTCGTGTACATACATTTACCATAAGCAGATAAATTGACATATCATCCAATTTCTTTTTATAGGAGAGAAAATTCCCTTCTTGTTTGCTTCCACATGTTAAGGAGAGGCTAGAGGATAGGAAAAGCACAAGGTGTTCCATTACCATGGGTCAGGTCACTTGAATCATCATCAGGCAATATCTCATCACAGATGGTGGATTCCAGGAGAGTGCTACAACCAGAAAGCAAATGAGCACTGGGAGATCTCTGGAGAGCCTGAGGTCTGGAACCTAGCAAAAAGGGAGTTGCAGCAGGCCGCAGAGCAGAGCCCAGCCTTCTTGTTAGGAGTCCTAACTGAGAATCTAAACCGAAGAAGGGTAGGGGTTGGGAGAAGAACGATAACACGATACTGTAACATGAATATGTTGTAAGTGTCCACTTGAGAGAAGCACAGAAAACAAATGACATGTCTGTAAATTAAAGCAATATTCCCACTAAAGTAATATTTCTGTACTGTTGCCAAAAAAACTGCATGGATTCATCCATGGCTACACTACACATTAAAAACCTTGTAAGCTAACATCAGGAACACTTTGCCATTTATTAATCACAATTCTTTGTGTAAATGTATTAACTTGTGTCAGTGATTGTTCAGGTCAGAATGCAATAAAGAGTGCAATCGGTTACAAAGACCATTGCAATATAAGGATTTTGAAAACAGAAAAACATGCATACATATACATGCCATACCTGAAATACTAAATAAGGAGCTCATCCCTGAATTGCATTACCATGCTGTCATCCTGTGACCTCGAGCGGAGAAATCACGGTGGCATAAGTTACACTGTGCCCCAGAGTTTCTCTTAAATGTGCAGGATGGGGACTGTGCTGTACTATATGTATTACTTCTCCACAAGACACTATATAAGGGCAATAACCTGCCATTTTCTCTGCCTGAAATTTGAATGTCACTCACTACAGGAAAAGCTGCTACCAATCACTTAGGGGATAAATTCTGGAATTGTGTTGTAAAATCTGGCCTTTTTATCCATTCAGCTATTTTGCTACTGTTCTCCCAAAAGGACTCTCAATTTATCAACCTAAAAACCAGTAGATGGCAGCAAAGAGTTCTCTTTTAACTGCAAGGTAGTGGTTGCCTCCATTGGTGCAATATAGTGGTGTAAGTGTTCTTGGAGCCAGAGTTCAAGGTTGGGGGTTTGTGTGTCTGTGTGAGAGGTGTTCAGCTTATTACAAATATTGCCATAATTTCTCCAAAATGATTAACCTCTCAACCAATTAATTAACCATTTGATAACAGCAAAGTCAAGAGCTTTTTGTCTCTCTCGGCTGCAATCCAGTGGTAATTTGGATTTGTGCAGACAAGATGCAGTTGCTGCTAAATACTGTTGAAGAACCAGAAGCCCTATGAAGCGGTATATAAGTCTAACTGCTATTGCTATTGCTAATTTGAGAAATCACTTTATTGATTCTGGTATTAAATTAAGATATGCATATTCAGAAGGACAAAAGAGAAAAAAATGTCTGCCTAGGTCAAACCCTATCTTTACCAGGTTCCAATCTCTGGAGGACTAAACTTTTTAAAGGAACTTTCCAGAAAGAGGAGGAGCCAGGACTTCCCTAAGAACAGCAATTGTGTGCTGGGAAAAGCATTCAATTATATTTTGCCCTTATATGCATTAAGCAGGATATAGGCTAGTGCCACGATAGCGAACCTATGGCACCTGTGGCATGCATAGCCGTCTGCAGGCATGCGAGTAGTCACCCCAGCCAGCTCCACTGCACATGTGCATGCATCTCCCGCCAGCCAACTGATTTTTGGGTCTCTGCCGCACATGTGTGGGGGACAGGGTGCATGTGGGAGATGGGGCAGGGAGAGAGTGGTGTGCTCCCCTGTGCCTAAGTTTTGGTCCCAGAAGGCTTCAGGGAGGCCTACTAGGCCCAAAATGGGGTGCAAGTGGTCGCACGTGCATGCGCAGGGAGGGATTCGTGCATGCATTGTAATATGGATGTGTGCATGCACGCACTTTCGGCACACAAAGACAAAAAGGTTGGCCAACACTGGGCTAGTGTATTTCAAGTCTTCCAACAGTCTAAGAATCCAGGGGTGATTAACCTGGCAGTGGTATCAGAAGCCAGGCTTCTGTTTTTCCTTACAGCCAAAACCAAAGATGGGATGAAAGGGGGCAGTCCTACATCTGTTGGGACAATGGTGGTCAAGCAGATAGCTATCCCTAGTCATGTCACTTTACATCTTGGATCAGCTTCAGCCTCCCTAAGCAATAGGCAGATTGCTTATCAGTATGAGATGGAAACTCCATTATGAGGACATATCTTCAGCAAACTGTAAAATATGTGGAATGTCTTCACGCCATGATATGTAGGCTCTGTGGATAGCAGAGGGTGCTATTGCTTGAGGCAAATGGATCTATTGTCGTAGCTGTATTGATTGTTTAAACAAAAATATAGTTTCATAGCCCTGCTGCCTTCCTAGAGTTACTCATGCCAGAAGGGCAAAAAGAAAAAGCATGTATTTTAAGATCAGTGGGATACAAAAGTCTACACAATATAAGCACATGTGTTTCAAGGGCTTCATTTCAAATAATAAAATCTTTCAAGTGGCACTCTAGCAACTTGACTGGATTTTTGTCTTGTGTCTTGCCTTATTGTTTTTAATGCCCTTCTTTACCTATATAGCAATTACTATTTCCTCTGCCTGGATTGGGTGATATTTGGGAATGAAATACTGGAGGTAGTAAAATGTTTACTGGAGCTTTTTCAAAGGGTCCCTTGCTTACCTGCCCCCTCATTTCTTTATGCATTCAGACAATACTTCCATTAAGCCTGCCATTAAAGCAGCTATGCACATGCATACAGATGGAGGTCGTTGGTGAATGTCTTCAGAGCAGATGCCCAAAGTCTTCTGGAACATCTGCCTGCTTAAGGTTTCAACAAATATTCTTGTGAAGCACTCATCAAATGCTTTTCATAGTCTTGCTGGTTGTATCTGGCTGCTTGCAAATAAAATTCTGTATTTGTGTGCTGAGGTTTTAATGTATATACTACAGAGTGAGTTTATGAAACTGATTGCCTCTGTCTGTCTGTCTGGTTGCTTGTTTGTATGCATGCAGAGCTTTGGTTGTATTTTGTTAATGGGCTGTTAGTACATTTATTTAATGGTTGCATTGCTGGCAAAAATGCAGTCGCAGGTGGCATGGTGTCTTTGGTCTTAACTTTTAATATTAATCGATGCTATTCATGCAGTCATGTAGCACTAGGATCTTTTTGCAGCCACCAGAAGCCACAATCCACCAGTAATGCTTGGAAGCATTTAAGAAAACCAAATAGAATCTATAGGGTCTCCTTATAGTACAGTTGAAGAGTGGAAATGAAATTATGCTTGGTGCCAGTGAGACTAGGAAGGTGGGAGAGGCTAATTAACTGTCAACTGACAAATGCTGAGAAGAGATTCACTTTTTGTCTTATACACAGTCATCATCTAACACGACAAGAATAAAAAGTTATTTGTCCTATTAGAGTTGTCTCTGATTTATACGCTTATATGTTTGCCTAAAAGTCAGGGTGGAGATGGGGTGATGCAAGGGATTACAGGGTCATTAAAAGAAAAAAGTAAATGTTTGCCTACACGTCCCTTAGTACCAAATATCCCTCAGGTTGGTTGGCCAGTAGCAATATTCGTGGATTGCTATCCCACCCTCTTTTGTGGCTTTTGGATGAAAACCAAAGCATTCCAGAACATTTTGAATTCTGTCCCAATGGAATCCTCAAGCTGATCCTGTTTTGCTTTGCCAGAATGAAGCTAATTCAAAACATTCTGCAAAGCTTTCCAGGTGGGATTGGGTTTTTTTTCTAAGTTCTAAACAAAACTAATTGTCTCTATCACAGTTATTCCTACTTAAGAGCTACAGAACTTATTATAAAAGAACAACAACATTTTCCTCAAAAAGAATAGCACAAGATCAGGATTCATTGCAAGCAATTTAATTAAAGAGTTACAACAGTCCTCATTAGAAGGCTACTGCTCTAAGCTATTCCGTTACAGGTCAAAGGCCACCCAAGATGTTCTTAAGCAACAAGAAAGGATGGTGACAACAGACCCATGTCTTTTAAAACAAGCTTGAACTGAACAGTTACGAAATGAAAAGCAGTTTGAGAGATGCTGAAATCTTGGCCTGTCTGTTGCTCCCAATCTTCAGCCTCAAATTAGCAAAATGTCTACAAAAGAATTTGGGGACATTGAAGAAAAAAAATAGCATGTTGAAAAAGAATCCAGTATCTTCCCATCAGTTCCACTCCTCCACTTGAAAGGATAGTAGAGATTTCAGTCCTGGTGAACAATTATTTGGTTAATGATTATATAGTAGAATAGATTTTTATTCTCTGTGTTTGTTATGAGGCCAAGAATGTTATAGTTATTTCCAAGCATTAATCCATATGAGAGGTAGACAATGCGATTAACTAAATATAACCCTTGAAACAATTTGCATTCTGTCCTAAATGCAACTGGGAAAATATAAAATGGTTTATCCAGTGAGATGCCCCAGAAAATAACGAATGAGTTATTAGACTTGATCAGCCTATGAAGAAGCTAAGAGCCAAGGAGTAGCTGAATTTAAAAGATACGCTACCCATCAGCCTATGGCTGGTTTGAGGGAAAATCAAATATAAGGAGCCAAGGTGGCGGTCGCAGCACTAGATTTCAGAGGAAAAAGAATCTTATACTGAAGAATCTAAGATAATCTAATTATCTTAGAAGAGCAGATTGAAAAGGAAAAAAAGGTTGATATTATTGAAATCAGACTGATGGGAAGCCACATTTGGGGATGTGTGAGATCTCACCACAGCATACAAGATCAGTTTCTGAAGAGACTGGTAGGTGAGACTGCTCTCAAGCAAAAGAGGCATATGGGGCTTATGCTCATACAAATAATTTTTATTTGGTGATTGCCTCACTTACTGACCATTCACAGTTATGACAGTGATGAAAAAATAACTTTGTGCCCAATCCTTGCATCCATGACCTTCACTGGTCTCTAAAGCAAGGGAAAACTGAAGTAAGATCATAAATATAGTCATGGTTTCACTTAGTGATCACTTTCACTTGATGACCTGTGATCAGTTAGTGAGGCCACTAAATGTGGTCACTAAATGAGGACTACCTATACTAATTGTTTTATGAAAAAACAGATCTGTTCCACTCCAGTCCTACAGGAACATTCTTACTATGAATTTGGGGAAAATAGTTTGTTAGAAATTATAAAAATGTCAGTGACTTCTTTTTCTCTTTAAGGGCCCCAGAACAATTTTGTAACAGCAGAAGTACAATATATACTCACAGATAAGACAAGAAATTTTATGGCAAAATAAAAAAAAATCAGGTTCAGCTTATTTGCGGATGGGCTTATCCATAAGTATGTACAGTATTGTTATACTTTTTAAAAGTTCCCATATACAGCATACTTATGGATATTCCCCTCAGATAGATCAACACTTCAATTTTTAACCACAATACTATGAAAAATTAGGATCAGCTTATCTGCAGTGGCACATTTTTCATGGTATTTTGCTTAAAAATTGAAGTGTTGGCTTATATGAGGATGGGCTTATTGTGACTATATATGGTATATTTGAATGTCTACCTGTGTTTTATTTCACATATAATTAGAAAGTATTATTTTTACTTATCAATGACCATTCTTACTACTGTGTCTAGTAACATGCCACCCAAGGCTCAATTTATGCAAATTTATTACATTTATAGCCTATTTTTTTCCCTGAGAGCTCAAAGTAGCTTATATGGGCATATTTCCTAACACAATATTAATTCTATAAGATGTGATAGGCTGAGAAACAGATACCAGCTGAAAAGTATCCAAGGAGATTTATGGTTGAATTGCAACATGAACCTAATCTGGTCCAAGTCCAATACTACTTTGGCATTTCCCCCTGAAACAGAAAATTAATGGTATTTTTCCCTGTGTGATTCTTATAAAATAGCAGAATGTCCTGGATATATCTGTATTCCAGGTTAACAATAGGTTATACATGTAGGGTCTATATGTTGGTTTTTTGTTTTTGCATAGTTTATATTTTAATACTTAAAAGCACAGTTCTCCTGCTACCATGTTTAGCTTTACCCAAGATCTATTCTTTATGCATCCAAATGATACTTAATTTTATTGCATGCTACCCATGGTCACTTTCTGTGAGATGGGTGGCCATACAGATATGACAAATAAGTAAACATATCCCATTCTTGGTATTGATAATCAGTTTTGTATGTATGTGCAGATATTCTTTTCTCTTATTGGTAATCAAACAAAGTCTTATAAAATAATTTAGCACACCTGAACCTGAAGCTTCCTCAATTAAACTTCCTTCTTTGATTGATTCCTTGACAATAAGCCAGTCCTTATTCATTTTGCATGGAAAAGGAATAGCAGTCTGATTTGCTGGTATTTCATCCAAACATTTTAAATGAGGGATGAGTTTTTTCACTTCAACTCTGTAATTGTAATCTGGGTCCTACAAAAAAGCCCCAGAGAAAAGAATGCCTTCAGTTATTTTGATCACATTTGTAGGAAACAATCTGAGAAACAGGTAAAATGGGAAAATAACTATAAATATAACAATAGCTAAACGTCTTATAAGATTAGTACTTTTTATGATAATAAGAAATAAACTATTTAGTTACAGATACACTAAACATGCATCCCATGTAAATAAATTTCAACTCACTTATTTAATCACTTATTTAGATAACTATTAAACAAATTGCTTTTTAGAAATGTCTGTAAAACTTTTGTCAACTTTTTAATATCTATTTTTCTTCTCTCTGTTTTTTTACTGCCTTGTTTCTCCCATCTTCACCACATAATATATTACTGTTACATTTGTTTTATCTTCCAATTAACACATTCAGATAAGATAGAGTCTCCTACCTGGGGTCTATGTCATTCATTATCTAGACTGGTCTGGGTTTCTGCCTCCCAATTGTCTAGCAATGACCACAAGAAAAACCTGCATCTTTTTAAAAAGCCAAATTAGCTGCTACAGGGGCCTGATTAATCTTGAGACTCTGCAGATCACCTTTACCCACAACCACAGTTTACTGAGAAACATACAAAACAGCCATGCAATTGCCCCTTCAGTGACTATTATCATTATCCAGTATTTAGCCCTAATATTAGATGAAACCAAATTAATGACCTGTAGTGGATTGTATGAACAGAGACTATTCTAGTTGTGGTATGAAACCCATTCCAAGGATGACCATGAATTCAAAGATGCTTAAGCCTTAGTTTAAATAAATTGCAGTTATCTTTTCTATCTGTCCTTCCTAGAAAATCCTTCTGCTAGCCCTCACAATTCTATTAAAAAAGACAATCCCTTCCTGATCTAAAAAGTACACCAATCCTTGATCTAAAGTATGGGAGCTTTTTACTCTGTAACATTTTCTTATAAAAAAGTCAGCAATAAAGGGCAATATGCATGTCTTCTCTTATCCCTAATGTGGGAATCAAAAGAGGCTCCTAACACACAGAGTCCAGTTCTGTTGTGCTTCAGCCACAATGTAGATTAAGAGTGAGCATTTGGAGTACTGAAGAAAGCACCTCTGCAAATTTTTCCTCTTTAATTCCTCTTTAATATTCATACTGAATAAAAAGGAATCAACATTAGTTATTTTTTGTTTTTTTTAATCTTGTTTATAATTATTTTTTTCAAACTAAGTAGCTACGTACCACCTTAAAAAGCTAAAAAGACAGTATAAAATATTTTAAATCAACATGCAAATATTCTCTTTCTTTCTTTCTTTCTTTCTTTCTTTCTTTCTTTCTTTCTTTCTTTCCTTCCTTCCTTCCCTCCCTTTCTCTTTCTTTCTTTCTTTCTTTCTTTCTTTCTTTCTTTCAGTTTTTGGTAGTTTCTGGTCCCTTTGTGGCAAGGTGGTTGTGACTAACTGTACAAAAACATAAAATGTTGAAGGTGAGAATGGCCAAGAGTGACAGATCTCCTGAAGTGGTGAAGCTATAGAAATAAGTTCTCTTTGTGAGAGCTACCCATCAAGTAGCTACTTGAGCAAAGTACAATGTATTTCTGTTTCAGCTAGAAGGACATTAAACAAATATTTCAAATTAAAAGAGAGATTTGATTAAAACACTGGAATATAAATAGAAAATGACAGACTCCCTTTCTTTGGAAATGTCCAAATAGAAGCTAAGAAAGGGCAGTGGTGGAGCAGATTTCCTCAGTTAGCAGTTACTTGGATTAGATTTTTGAGATTCCTTCAATTTCACAATGCCTAAAAATGGTATCATCTAGTATTTTCAGATGGTTTCAACTAAAACTTGTTCTGATTTCAAACCAATGGTAAAAAAATGCTTTAGTGAGTCATGCTTTGAGTAGGGGTTAGATTAGATGGCATCTAAGATACCTTTCAACTCTATGTTTTTATGTGGAAATTGTAATTCCAAACATTTGGAGGATACCAGGTCAGGAATAAAATTTTCTAAGATAAGAAAAACAATTCTAACAATAAGAATTGATAAAATCCCAACTCTAAATCCAGTAAACAATTACAATTATTAATCTTTCTAAAATACAGAACTCATAAACCAGATATTAAATTGGCCGAAAAGAGTCACATATTTGTTACACATAAGAAGGATAGAAAATGAACCCAGATTGTTTATTTTATAGTGAATAAATATATGAACGGGGGGAAGAGGGAAAGAGGAAACAAGAACAAAAACAAGAGAAAAGGAGAAACCCCCCCAAAGCAATGCAACAACAATGTATGATATATGTGTTTGTGTGTGTGTATGTTATATGTTTAACACAATGATTCCATAAAGGAAGATATTTCATTATAATTGTCCAGACACAATTTTTATCCATTAGCAATTTCTTCAAAAGCCATAAATACACAAACACACATATATATAAAGAAACACACATATGAAAATACTGGGCCTTGTATTATTAATTTGAATAGATAGTAGATTCACATGGAAGATCCTAATATAGCTTAGACTCAGGCAATTTAGAAATGTTAAGGTAATAACATGCAATTAACTAGGGCCATTATTCAAGTGAAATAACATTACAATTACATGCTTTATACAAATATAGCTGAAGTTTACCTTGTTTATTATTGTTTTTTACTACTGTTTTAATTTTTACAGGGAGTTTAATATAATAGAGTTAAAAAAATCACCTTAATTCTAAGTTTCTGAATAGTCATCAAAAGCCACCCCATAGCATCTATTTTAATAAATCTAACTGGATATTAAAGAAAAAGTAATCTTATCTACATCACATTTGTAATGTGCTACTTGCCTATTCATCTGGAAGGAATAGCAGTTTTCCCTGGGAAAGAATTGACAATGCCCAGGCACATCTAGCAAACCCACTGAAATTGATGAAAAAGGATTCTGCCCGCAAATGCCATTTGGCTTTTAAGAGCAATGATTAATACAGAAAAAAATGAGTTGCAAGGTGATTTAGAAGGATTGCATTGAATGCAAGATATAAGCTTCATATTATAACCCTCGACCAAAACTCTATATCATCTTTTTATTATACTTCAGTTTGTTCTGCTTAATTGTATCATGTACTCTACATGCAAAAATACATTCTGCTTTGCTTCAAGCATGGCAGTCTCCCCTTAGCATTTGCAAACTCTTGAGAATTCCAGAAGTCATTTGCAAAGCTATAAAAGAACTTCAGTAGTAGAAATGAAGAAAATTGTTTTAAAAAGGGTAATTTTTAATACACATCTCTCCTTGCTGTTTCAAAATATAATCTTACTAAACGACCACAAGCTGTACTGATTTCACTGTACTGTACTGCACTGTACTGATTTCACTAGGCTTTCTCCTAGCAACTATGCTGTTACTGCACAGTCTTCTGTCTTCAGAATGTTGAATAAAGTGCTGGAAATCTCCCAAGATTAATGATGAGTCTTCTTCACTATATTAGAGTTATAGTATGCCACTTACCTATTCATCCAGGTTGAGAAACAGTTCCTCCAAGGCAAAATTCACAAAGATAACTTTGCTAGATTAAACCACAGCTTTCATTCATGATTGCATTGAGATAAATCAGCAAGATACATATTAGATTACATGTAGTATATTAGCACACACCTCTGAAGATTGCGGGCTTGGCTTCAAGCAAATAAGATTTCCCTCTATTGTAAGATTGGTCAGCTTAGTACAGAGCCGCAGGTATTGAATCTGACTAAGATCTTCAATGTTGTTTCCTTCTAAATCTAGAATTTCAAGGTTCTCCAGTAGGCTAATTTGACTTAGGTCACCAATATTGTTGTAGGCTATGTAGAGTTCCTAAAGAAAATTGAATGGCCCTTTCAATATTAAGGTGAAATGTGATATATTAATAAGTCATAAACAATTAAGACATAGTAGTAAAAGGAAATCCAGCCTTTCTTATAACTAAGCAGCATGAACTTTAATTTGCTTGATTATTTCATAGGCTTTTACTCCTAGCATACAGTATATGGCTAATAAACATAAAATCTGAAATATGCCAAGATTTCTTTAATATTATGCAATAGATAATAGGAAAAATAGGAACTATGGCCTGTCCCCAGTATTGCAAAATTTAGAAGATAAAAGACAAACTGTGGTTTAAACTTTTGGTTTATTAAGAAAAGGATTATTATTTGCTAATAATAAACCAAAAACCATGAGTAAAGTTGCCTGTTTTTAAAATATATCTTCTAGAAAAAGAGATCAAGTTGAAGCAATTTTTAATTCATAGAATAAACCACAGGTTGTTTTTTTTTTCACTTTCAGTTTATTGTGACTTGGCTACTGAATTAACAAATTATAGGTTCTATAGAACTGCCAAAAATCGAATACGACTGAATGGATGATATCATCATCATCATCATCATCAATACTTAAGACTTATAGACCACCCCACAGTTCTTTACAGCCCTCTCTAAGCGGTTTACAGAGTCAGCATATTGCCTCCAACAATCTAGGTCCTCATTTTACCGACTTCATATGAATGGAAGGCTGAGTCAATCTTGTGCCCCATCAAGATTGAACTCCAAGATGTGGGCAGAGTTTGCCTGCAATACTTCATTCTAACCACTGTGCTAGCAGGGCTCCTTAATGATAATTAAGGTAAATCTTCAGGCCAAGTCATTGTTTTCTTTGGAGACATTACTTCAACTTCCCAGCTGACATTTGTAATACTTTTTTAAAAATTAAATTCTATTTGGACAAGGCAGTATTTTATGAACTAGATTTTACCTATACGTATATGTTTTAAAAATACAATAACTTTTTTAAAAAAGTACACCAAATCTCTGGGTTAAAAACACCCTCGTATAAAAGTGACTCATAGTAAAGAGCCTATTGTAGCAAAATTCAAGTTAAACACACGAAGGTTCGAGTTCATTATACAATACTACTTATGCAGCATTATCCAATAATTGTGTTCAGGATTAACACACAAATTCGAGTTAAGGATGGACCTTGGGAATGGACCTTGGTCTTAAACAGGGAACTATTGTAAATTAACATGGATTTGATATCTAATTTCCTTCAAAGTAGTAATGACTATACACTGTGTAAACTAGTCAAGCAAAACAACGTATTAAGTCTTTGACTCTTCTACCTTCAAAGAGCAGCAGGAAGCGATCCCATCTAAATCTGGGAGCCCACAGCGAGCCATCCACAGGACTTGAAGACGAGGCAGTGCTGTTCCAAGGTCCCTTAAGAAAACAAACACCGGAATTCACCATTACCTATCAAACATCTGTTGTCTGAGCTTAGTTGTTGTTGATATTATCTAGTTTGGATAATGAAACATCTGGAGTGTCCCTATTGGGAAAGTTTTACTTAAATTGAACTATGCATTGGCATTGGTTTAGACACTGACAAATCACCAGAATTTTTAAAATACCATTAGCTTTTTAGGAAGTATCAATATCATTAGAATTATATTGTTAACACCCAGCACCAATACCAAAAAATCCTGTAGCAAGAAATGAGTTAAGATGAGCAGTGGCAGATTAAGGCTCACTGTTACATTAAGCACTGACTAATGTTGGTGCCCCCCTCCTTTGTACATACTGTACAAATTTTCATTGGGTTTTTCTTCTGTCTTAACTTTGTGGTGCCCCCTTGGGCCTGGTACTCTAAGCACGTGCTTAGTCTGCTTAATGGTTAATACACCACTGAAGATGAGCAACTTTTCTAGCAGTGAAGGGCAGATGTAAACTTGCAATAATCTCAATGAACTTCACCTCCAAGTAAGCTAGTACAGGGCAGAGCTGTCTATGACAGAGACAGTTAGGATTATACTTTCCTGTGTAGTTATTTTTGTAGCCTGAAAGTATTTTTAAACTAGTTTACAGGGTAGTAGTATACACAGGGAAGCAGAAATAAATTTCAGAAAAAGGCACTATAAAACCATGTCTATATTGTTGCCAAAAAAATAACAGACATACATCCTTAGCCATTATAAGTTAAGCTCAACTTGAGGCAGACTTTACTTTTATGTCTATTCACAGACTACTAAATCTGGTACATAAAAGTTGATTATTTCAGGAAATTGGTTGCAATGACAATGCATCATTTTTACTACATTATATTACATTAATTTTGTTTATTATGGTATCAAAATAATGGAATCTTTTACTGAATTCATAACTAAAACATGTGTGATTTATAAAATATAAAACTATTTCTAGCATTTATTTGGAATCCCAACATTTAATAATTGCTGAATTCTGGGGAAAAAAACAGGTTCTGATCTCTCGCTGTATAACATCTTTTATTTGAAGGGGAATACTATCATATCCATCCTCGGTTTTATTATACTCAAAAGTTATATATTCCTAATTTTCCCAGTCCCTCTTTGTAGTATGTAATATCCCCAATCATCTTCATTATCACTCTCAAAACCTGCACTAGTTTGCCTGAATTTTTCTTAAAATGTGATATCCAGAACTGGACCCAGTATTCAGTTTAGGCCTTAACTAACTTTGGGTTAGAAGCTAAACTTCTGTTAATATAGTCTAAAAATATATTTTGTACTTTTGCAGCTCATAATATTGTTGTCTCATACTCATTTTGAAATTAACTACTGGTACTATTCCAAGATATTTTTCACAAGTGCTATTACAAACCTAATGTTCTTAATTCTATTTCTATGCATTGACATCTGATTTCTAAATGAAGAATTCTTTGCTTCTGTTAAATTTCATTCCATTTGAATCCATTTATCTAATCTACCAAGAGCATTTTGAATTTTATTTCTATTGTCCTGGAAAATGAACAATTCCACCCAATTTGTGTCATCTATAAAAAACTCTGATATCTCTTCATCCAAATTTCAGGCTCATCTGTGGTTATCCTATCACTAACGTCTTAAAGCAGAGAATACCACACAAGGCAAGGAATCCATCCTTTAGACGACCAACAGGAAGGTGGATAAAAAGGCCTTCAACCAATATTTTACTCCTAATCCATGTTCTGTATATTTGGAGTTTAAAACACTCAAGCATTCATAATAAGAATGCCAAGGTGGCGCAGTGGTTAAATGCAGCACTGCAGGCTACTGCTAGATCAGCAGTTCAGCGGTTCAAATCTCACCGGCTCAGGGTTGACTCAGCCTTCCATCCTTCCGAGGTGGGTAAAATGAGGACCCAGATTGTTGGGGGCAATATGCTGACTCTCTGTAAACCGCTTAGAGAGGGCTGAAAGCCCTATGAAGCGGTATATAAGTCCACTGCTATTGCTATTGCTATAATGGGAGAGAGTTCTGCAAAGTCAGCAAGGAGCCACATCTCTGCTCAGTTTATTAAAACACAGAGAAAATTGTTACATAAAGCTTAAACCAAGCAGGGAAAGAAATCCCAAAGATAGACTAAGGAATGAATGGAAATAATGTCCTTGCAAACTTCACAAAGCTGTAGCACTTCTATTAGAAATATGTGATGCATTTCTTGTTAAATCTCATCTACACGAGAAATATTGTGGGTTAATTATTAAACAGAGACAATATGAGATCAAAGTGTTGAGCCTATTTGGGCATAGGTCAAATGTGGATGAGCCCTTAATCTCTTCCCTCACAAAGTTTCAAAGTTTTCAAAGTTTAATAGCATTTGTATGCTGCCCAATCCCGGAGGACTCCGGGCGGCTAACAATACAAATCAAAAGAATAGAAAGAAAGAAGAGATAGATTTAAAAACACACCATGCACTCCATTCCAAGTGGGGCTGGACCATATTTAGGGTCAACAGCCCCAGGCCTGCCAGAACAGCCAGGTTTTAGTGGCATTACGGAAGGCCGAGAGAGTGGCCTCAATCTCATACCATTATTCAAGTTTTCTAGATTGTGCTGCTTTCTGCCTATGCAATATTGGATAAACATTACAAATTCTGAAGGAAACCTAATTTTGCAAATGAAAGAAAATTAAATATATTACTTTACAAACTACAGTTTATTCTGATTATAGTGGATTCTTTCTCCAGCTAGGTATAGAATTCTAATCTTCTCTATGATAGGAATAATGAATTGACTGGATTCTAACTCACTAGAGTTATGGGTAAATTTTAAGATACTGCAAGATTATCTGCAGGAAAAAAAATAAAACAAAAAACTCTTAATATATTTTAAATCTATAGGAGTAATTGATTACTAATGTCCAAGAATTATGCATAATTATGCTTTTGTAGGCTGGATATAACCAGGTACATAATGTAATATATTTGCATACTGTATTTTTTGGAGTATAAGATGCACCAGAGTATAAGATGGACCAAAATTTTGAAGAGGCAAATTTTTTTAAAAAAGTTTTTACACTCTCCATCTCCCAAAACTGGCCTGTTTTTCATGAAAATGGGCCCATTTTTGTCAAAAAAAGGGCACGCATAGCCTTTAGGAGACTTTTAGAGTCTCCTGGGGGCTGCCCCCCAAAAACAAGCAAAAAACAGCCCATTTTTCGCGAAAACGGGCCCATTTTTTGTCAAAAAAGGGCATGCATAGCCTTTAGGAGGCTTATAGAGTGCTCCTGGGGGCTGGGGGGGGGGCAAAAATGGCCCATTTCCCACTCATTTTTGCCCTCCCCAGTCCCCAGGAGCACTCTGGAAGTCTCCTAAAGGCTATGCCTGGCCATTTTTGAAAAGGGGACGGGATTTCAGGTGGCCAAAAAGGCTATATTCAGTGTATAAGACGCACCCAGATTTTCAGCCTCTTTTTTGAGGGAAAAAGGTGTGTTATACTCTGAAAAATATGGTAGTTTACAGTTTAAGATTTATATCTTAAATCACTACAGTTAAAGAACAGACTTAATCAAGCTTTTCTTATGTACAAAATATAAAAAGTATAGTCAATTTCTCTGAAGAAGAAAGAAATGCTGTAAGTAGTTAGAAATTTGAATATTACTTCTGACTTAACTTTCTGAGTTATTATTTCTTACCTCACAGATGTAAGTATACTTCCATTCAGTTTTAGTTGTTTCAGATTAGGGAGGTAAGAACCTGTAAAATCGGGGGGGGGGGGACACAAATATAAGGAAATATATATGTTGTAATCCTTTCAAACATCTAATTTCAATTATTTTAATTTCACAGTTTGTACATTTGTTTACCATGACATTTGACTGATTTCTGATGTCTAATGTTTTTTTTTAAAGAAACGATGCATTCTATGTCCAACTATATAGCAATAGCAGTTAGACTTATATACCGCTTCATAGGGCTTTCAGCCCTCTCTAAGTGGTTTACAGAGTATTTTAGGCCACTAGTAACTGACATAAAATATAACATTTCCCCATTACTGAACTTGTTTTGCAACTCTTTTTAGGATTGTTGTAAAGCATGTCACCCTGGTTTTAAACAATTCATATGGTCATTAAGTGAACCCTATAGTTTTTTGGCAAATCCAGCATATCAGTTGAGTGGATTTTTTGCCGTATTCCATGGAAAATAACAAAAAAGTCACAAATTGTATTTACTATATTTTTTGGACTATAAGACGCTGTGAACTATAAGACACACATTAGCTTTAGAGGAGGAAAACAAGAAAAAAATCCACCTCTGCCTCCCAACATCCATCTAGTATTCATCTGGCTAGCATCCTTGCAACAAACAGCAAACAGCCTGGTCAGTTTTAGCACGTTATTGCAGCTCCAGCACATGGCTTGTCAGGGCTCCGCTGCATTGCGCCCACCACCAGTTAACTGAGCTGAGCTGCTGCTGCCACCAGGGAACACTGGCGCCTTCGCTGCCGAGCAGTTGATTGGTGATTGGATTTTCCTCATGGAATACTACCAATCAGCTGTTCTAGGTGGCAGGGATTGCCGCTGCCCATTCGCCACCAAATGGACGGCGGTGAAAGGGTGGTGGGGGTAGCGATATGTGGCAACCCCCACCGCCTAGAACAGCTGATCAGTGCCGCACCAGCTCCCCTCCCCCCACTGCAATATTCACTCTGTAAGATGCACAAACATTTCCATCCAATTTTGGGGGTTTGGGAGGGGGAAGTGTGTCTTATAGTTAGAAAAACACGGTATATGTCTGAGGACACTGATCATAACTGATCATAAATGTGAGTCAGTCGGCAACTGCCCAAAGTGGATCATATGACCCTGGAAGGTATAACTCTGAAGATGGGTCATAAGTAGCTTTTTTAGCAATAGCACTTACTCATATACCGTTTCACAGTGCTTTACAGCTCCCCAACAAACTGGGTCATCATTTTACTGACCTCGGAAGGATGGAAGGCTGAATCAACCTTGAGCCGGTCAGGGTCGAACTCCTGGAGTGAGAAGTGAGTTAGCCTGCAGTATTGCATTCCAACCACTGCACCACCACGGCTCAATATAGCTTAAAACTCCACTGTAATAATTGTTAAGTGACTAATCATTAAGCGAAGACTACTTGTAGGTATAACCGCTGTTGTGCTATTTTGTACAAAGAGAAGGAAAGTGGACATAATAGTTCTTAAACATGCAACTTGGCTAACTGCCATGCTGGCTTGGAATCTTCTTAGCACATCCCTTGAGTCCCATGTTGAGAACAGATATTTGAGGGTTATTGCCTATAATAAGTTGTAGTTTCATTAGTATTCTCTAAACATTGAAATTATTTAATAATCCTCCTTTTAATCGTAATTCCATGCCAAATCCACTAAAAGTGGCAATTGGGAAATATTATATTAATGCTGCATTGTAATTGTTTGAAGACATCTATAGTTACTTTAAAAAAAAGTTAAATTCTTTCTCTGGAAAATGAAAGATGCCCTCCCCCATTATCAAAGTAACTTTTTCTGATATAAAAGTACTTTTTGCTAGAAAGTGTGATGTACAGAACAAAATTAATTCATTGGCTTAAAGTCTCTGAATCATTAACCATTTTAGAATGTTCCAGAATTTTCAGAAAAGTAGTAACCTACCATAAATATTTACTTAATATAGATTTTTTAGAAATTTTATCATCCTTCTAATTTTGCTCTTCTAATCCACACAGTTGACTCCCTTTCCTTTCCTTTCCATTTCTCCCTCAGTGTCATCTCTGTGATGTTTTTATTGCCTCAATTTGTATTTTCTCAAGAAAACTGGAAATCGCCCCCCCCCTTATAAGCCACTTGCTACTCATATCTTTCTGATTTTTTTCTATAAAACACACCTTGATAGGGACTATATTATATTCAGACAAGAATGTAAGCATGATGCATAATTTGTATATCACTAACCAAAGAAACTTGTTCATTAGCTATATTTATACTGCCAGCATAATGGCCCTTATAGAATACTTTATTTCGCCAAGTGCAATTAGGCACACAAGGAATTTGTCTCCAGTACAGTAGTTCTCAGTGTACATGCAAAACAAATAACAAATAATCATCATCATCATAATGATACCAAGAAGAGAAGGTAGAAGAAAAGATAAGGATAATAGTAAAACAGCCATACAACATGGGTAAATATAATAAGACAATATTCAGTAGAGTGATGGCATAAGGCAAAAAACCTGTCTCTGTGTCTAGTTGTTTTGGCATGCAATGCCCTATAACAGCATCCCAAACGGAGGAGTTGAAACAGTATATGTCCTGCAAGTGAGGGTCTGTAGATATTTTCTCAGCCCTCCTTCTGACCCACTTAATGAAAGGAAGCTGGTTGCAATTATTATTTTCTGCAGTCCTAACTATGGTATGTTGGACGTGGTGGCTCAATGGCTAAGATGCTGAGCTTTTTGATCAGAAAGGTCGACAGTTCGGCAATTCAAATCCCTACTGCTGCATAACGGAATGAGCTCCTGTTACTTGTTCCAGCTTCTGCCAACCTAGCAGTTCGGAAGCACATAAAAATGCAAGTAGAAAAATAGGAACCACCTTTGGTGAGAAGTTAACAGTCATTAGTCATGCCGGCCATATGACCACGGAGACACCTTCGGACAGCACTGGCTCTTCGGCTTTGAAATGGAGATGAGCAGTGCCCCCAAGAGTCGGGAACGATTAGCACATATGTGCAAGAGGAACCTTTACCTTTTTAACTATGGATCTGTTGAAGTCTGTACCTGTTTGATTGCTAAACCAAACCAGACAGTTACAGAAATACAAACGACAGTAATTCTTCTGTAGAACTGTATCAACAGCTCCAAATGCAGTCTGAGCCTTCTGAATTGATGCAGGAAGAACATCCTTTGTTGTGCTTTCTTAATCATGGTTCTAAAGTTAGGTGTTCATTTCAAATCCTGGGAAAGTATAGAATCCAAAAACTGTTTAAAAATGTCTTTAAAATGAAACTCTGAAACATTATGTGGCAAAAATGTAAGAATTCAGAAAATCTGAAGGGAGAATGCTTTTTCACAGAACTTCAGTAGGTCATGCTTTTCTACAACTATTTGCTTATTATTGTCACTATAATTACAA